>NC_045619.1:18484848-18787878 GCF_009829155.1 Mustela erminea
ACCGTAAAGGAGTTTAAATGGATGAATCAAGGTTTCTTTCAGCCTTTAAGTACAATTCAAATGCTGACATGTGTCTTTAAACCGACGTCCCCGACCCACTAACAGTGTGTAATAATACTAGTTCAACTATGCTACCTGGGTGGAAAGATCAATTTGGTCTGATTGTGTCTGGGATCTCATTGCTTTGAATTTGGGTTTTCATATCTATATTTATTTCCTCATGCCTCTGTAGAACCTACTGACAAATGCTGATTCTAAAAGTGGAAATGTTCTTTTATCTGTTTCTTGAGACCCCAAACACCTTGCAAAGGGACTATTTTGATAAATATTTCTTTACTTTATATTAAGTTCTTGATTTTGGAACTAAACTATTTTATAGTATTTTAGACTAGATATTTTATTTCGTAGTGCTTCTTAGTCTTACTGAAAATAATTTAATGTGTTTGAAATTAAAACTTAGGTTTGGGTTGCAATTTTGCAGAAAAAAATTACATACTGACTGGAAGATAACCTTTGATTTTTTAAGTAATGTGTTATTCAGTACTTAGCTCTTTTTATCTGGACATAAAAACCCAACCTAAAGCAATGGATTCAACACATTTTCCTGTGTTAGTATTATCGTCTGTTTCATATTCAGTAAATGAGCTGGTTTTTTTTTTAGAAAAAATAGTAATGCTTTACCGATAACTAGCCAATTGCATCTAAAAAAGAGAAATACATAGAACCATTATACATTTTTAGTATTAGTGTTCAATAAGTTTCTAAATAACTTATAAACTTTCTCAATAAGTTTATAAATTTAAATTTTAATTCTAGATTCCTAAATTATATAGCTTAACTGCTTATCAAAGAATTTAACACTAAAATGTCAACTTCATAAAGCATGAAACTTGCCTGTCTTCACCTCTAATAGCCTTAACATATAGTGCACAGTAGGTGTTTAATAATCTTTAAAAAATTTCTAAGTGAGGCGAATCATAGGGCATGTAGTGAAGATTGTCTCTCACAAATAAGCTATTTTGAAAGAAAAAGTTGAGAAACAACTAAATTTGCAATTTTCCCGTTTAAATGCGGTAGAACATTTTGCATCTTAATGTAATTTATGATTAAAAAAAGATATTGTGCCTTCAAAATAGATCATGGCTAGGTAATTTGTGTTTATACTGCTTGAACAATAACTGACATATGAAAGTGCTTAATAAATGTTTGCTAATTAATAAAGGAACAAAATTGCAACAATAAAATGTTTCAGTTATCCATGGTGGGGCTGAAATGATCATAAAGCAATGAGTGATTTGCCTAATGATTGCAAAAAATTATAGAGGAGACAAAATAGAAAAGACTATGAAAATGGACTCTGTAAAGAAAAGAGGAAAAAAATGATCAGAATTTCTTTCCAGTGGAGTGTGTACCCACCCTACCCCCACCATACACACAAGATCCCTGTCTTTTTTTTTTTTAAGATTTTATTTATCTATTTGACAGACAGAGATTACAAGTAGACAGAGAGGCAGGCAGAGAGAGAGGAGGAAGCAGGCTCCCCATGGAGCAGAGAGCCCGATGCGGGGCTTGATCCCAGGACCCTGGGATCATGACTTGAGCCGAAGGCAGAGGCTTTAAACCACTGAGCCACCCAGACGCCCCAAGATCCCTGTCTTTTAATAGCTTTCTTGTGCAGTTTCAAAAACTATAAGCAGTAGTAGACTTGATATATGCTAGTAATGGCTCTGATATTTTTTGTGCTTTGAATTTTCTCATTTATAATCTTAACTTTTAATTCTGCTAGCTCCAAGAAATAGTTTACCTTCTCATGTGTGGTAAGCTTAAAGAATAAATTTAGAGTGGTAAGTAATTGTAGAGAAGATCGAATTGAGCCCTCTAGTATATACATACAACTCTTCTCTAATGATTTATAGTGGTTCAGGGTTGTTCTTCAACAATGTTTCTTTTGTATGTTTCTTTCACACTGTTTCTTTTATGACAACAGTCTTTAACTAAGAGAACATTCATGGGGGAAAAAAAAAGCAAAAGATATACCTCCCTGAGTCCTGCGATCAATCCCCGCATGATCTGTGCTCAGTGCAGAGTATGCTTGGGATTCTCTCTCCCTTTTCTTTGGTCCCTCCCCTTACATGCTCTCTCTCTAAAATAAATAAATAATTTTTGTAAAAAAAGATGTACCTCCCTGAAAGATGAATGGATTTCTTAAGTCTCCAATTTGAAGATGCTACTACAGGGGGCACAACACCTCCTTATTTTCCAGTTTGCCTAAATAGAGAAAAGATAAATGATTATAGCTTGAACTGCAGCTTTTTTTTTTCTCAGATCTTTCTTTGGAGATAGATGATGTCTAAAGAAAATAAGTGTATCAGTATCCTCTATTGAGTTTATTAAAATTGGTGCAAACTTTGGATGTTTATGATTTACTCTTCCTAGAAGTAAATTAAGGAAGATCTATTTAAAAAGAAATATACTTAGTCCTCCCTGAGGTCTCTTTATTCCTAAAGTTTCTCAAAGAAATATCGGCTGCAGCCTGTCCTTTCATGGAATCACCTTGCAAATGGAGAGGGTTGTGACAAAGGGCAGATTTCCACTATTGCTTCTGAGTGGTCAGGGGAGAGTGGAGTTTGGATTTAGAAAAGAGGGATTAGGAATGCATCTTCATTTGTGTCTTTGAGTTTTTCTCTTATGACTCTAAAGTGTGGGTTTTGGTGTTTGTTGGTTTTTTTTTTTTTTTTTGAGAAATCACTCATCCTATCACACCAAACACACACACACACACACACACACACACACACACACACACACAACCATCCCTTTGACCTCCAAGAAGCCACAAGATGATTTGGAACTGAGCTGAAGACTCCACCAAAATAAGCACAGAGAAGCTGGCCTTTCCCATAAGCCTTTTACCCACCCTGTTTGTGGGAGAATATATGTCAAAGCCATTCTTTGGAGGTCTTTAAGGATTGGCACCACCCAGGAGTAGAGAATCAGACTAGAACAAAGGCATTAATTGCAAAGGTAACTGTTGGACTATGAAGGCTTTCTATCTCCTCCAGGGTCCTAATGCTGCTCTCTGCCACAAGCCCTGAAGCTGTGAGGCCTGATGAGCTCCATTTCCTTGGCCTAACAAAAAGTCAGATTTTGGATGGGGAAGGAGAAGACAATCTTTCCAAAAGTATCCATTCCCTGAATGTCCTTGGGAAAGTCAGAGAGACAAGAGGCTCTGTGTTGAGTCCCTCTTGGGAAAAAAAATGCTTTCTAGAGCAGAGAGCAGTCTGAGTAGAATAGATTGAGATGAGAATACAGTGGTTTTATAATGTGAAGTGCCTCATAAGAGAGCATGCTGAGGCCGGGGAAGAGTGAGAGGACAGGACTATTCACGCCTTTCAGAGCAGAGTTTCTTAGCACCACGGACAGCCAGAAAGGTACCACTGGCATGGAAGAGAGTGGTAAAGTCCCAAAGCCTATCCTTTTTGGAACAAAATTCTGGATAGGGTAAGGTCCTTAAGACATTAGTACAGAGGCCAGGAAACACGACTCTGATAATTGTCTCTGCTCACTGCAGACTTTGAATAAATTTTGGCTGTTTGAAATGAGAGGGTGTAATATTTCTCAGTAGTGCTGCTCTGACAACCCTGATTCGAATGCCAGCTTTTCCATCAAGCTGGATCTAGTTGGTCGGACTCTTACCCTCCCTTAGTCTCATTTCCTCCTTTGTAATATAGGGAAGATGCATGCTTACATCACAAGATTGTCACAAAGATAAAATAGCATTATCATGTGAATGGAAGCCTCTCAATCACTTTCAGCAGTATCTAGCAATTTCAAATGTTTATTATTCTGTTATAAAACACAAATTAGTTCCCCAAAGAATTGGTTACTATATTTTTGTACATCTTGGTCCAGCAATATGATCTCAGTTGGTTCTTCTTTCCAAAAAATATGGGCAGTTATTGAAGTGCCCTACATAAGGACTCTCTGGCTTCCATTTGAGAAAAGAATTTGACCAAAGTAGAATTTAAAACTTTCAACAAGTCCAAATCTATATGTACCTATAAATTAATATTGTGAGCAGTAAAATAAGAAATCTGCATCAACTTGAAGCTAAAACAGTATTGCAAAAAAAAGACAACTCTGGAGATTGAAATGAAAATGTCCTGCTTGAAGCTAAAGGCAATAGAAATTCACTTTCCACTTTCATTTCTGGTATTCGGACACCATTAGGCATTTCCCTTCTTCCAGAGCTATAGTATTACCAGTATAGTTTTAATCACAATGTCAAAAAATCCAGCATTTTCTCTGGTGCTAAAGACATTATTTCTCAACTGAGAATATCATGTGCTCAATTTATGAAATAGTTAAAGTAAACAAGATTGATTTAAAAACCGAAAATTCTCCAGACATATTGTTTTACTAAGGAAAAAATACAAGGAAAAAAAATGCCTTCACTTTGCTGCTTAATTTTAAGATCCCCTTAAGAAACGAAATTTGGGGGTGCCTGTGTGGCTCAGCAGGTTAAACATCTGCCTTCTGCTCAGGTCATGTTCCAGGGTCCTGGGATCTGCCCGCCTTGCTCCCTGCTTACTGGGGAGTCTGCTTCTTCCTCTCCCTCTGCTCCTCTCCTTGCTTGTGCACATGCTCTCTCTCTTAAATAAATAAATAAAATCTTAAAAAAAAAAAAGGAAACGAGATTTGGGAAGCTATTTGTCTTTCTAAGGGCAGGAAGTGGAGACCAATTATAGAAATAAATGTCATTGAAACTGTGGGTCAAGCCGTTTCCCCTTCTGAGTACTTTGTTCCAAAGTCGACCCTATAAAAAGCCAATGTATATGGCAAAATGGAAATAAAGATTCCTGCAAAATAGGCTAGAACAAATTAGTCCTTCAAGTAAGTCGATGTAATAAGAAGGACTCCTGTTCCTGAAAGAGTATTGCTCGATCCCCATTCATTAAAGGATTGTAGGAAAAATGTCGCCAGAAATCTGGCATCAACTGTATAGTTTGATAGGCAGAAGAGATACGCAATTAAATTATAATAATTAAAATAAAACTTATTATACTTTTTGGGATTAATTCAACAAGTATATGTTTATCTATTTCTTGCTGCTTTAAAGCATTAAAATGTTTTTAAACATTTTAATGGAGCATTAAAATATTTTTTGTGAGGGCGATGCAGCAGCACCTTAGTGGTCCCACTGACTGGAGCTGATTAAGCAGCTCTATGTTTCCACCTATGCACCACCTCAGTCTTCAGCCTCTTTTATCCGTCCCTCCCTCGTAAGTGTCCGAACTAAAAGGGGGCAATCTTCATTTTACAGTCCTGGCTCAGAATCATCTCAGATGAAACCTCAAGCACACGATTCATTTAAGGAGGATTAAACCTCATTGTTTCAAAGATCCAGTTTCTACTTGACGGCATTAAAGGTCCATCCCCTCCACAAACAGGCCAGGGTAGTGGCTTTTAAGCCAATCCAGCTTATGCCTGCCCTGAAATGGTCAGGATCCGCTTGATGGCTTGGGGATCAGGAGTAAAGATGACATGAGCTTGTGGCTAAGCAAACTTCACCTCTGGGTTTTCCGCCTACATCCAGAAGTGGGGCAGGAGAGGGAGCTGGAGGAAGAACAGATTCCGGGAGGGGGCAGTGTGAGAGGAAGGGAAGCGCCAAAAGAGTAAAGGTCTTTTAAATCCAAAGAGGAGAGGGGGCACAGAAGGGGAACGTGAAAAGAAACTTTCACATTCGCCCAGGCAATGACTTACGCTCGCGAGGGTGCGGAAACGTGAATCTCAGACCTTGCATGTGAGCAGGTTCATTAAAATCAGTTCCAGCTCCACAATCCGGGACTTCTTCATCAGCTGTAGAAGACGGACGCGCAGTTCTTGGCCTTAAATATCCACGCGTTGACGTAGGCCAGGACCACGGACAGCTCCCGCCCCAGTTCCCTGTGCCTCTCCTGTGCTGGGCAGTCTCCAGTTCCACCCCAGAGGACAGGGAGTGCGGCTGCTCTGATCGGCCTCTTCTGGCTCTGCTCCCTCCCCAGCCACCTCTGGGTGTGTTCTTTAGGATCCTGGGGTTTGTCCTTGAGCTAGGCGCCCACAAAGGGCCAAAGCCAGAGAACCAAGAATGGGGCTCCCTAGGAAGACCGAGTCCTCAGCTCGCTGGGAGCTCAGCTTCAACTCCAGAAAGGCAGCACCCAGAAGATGACTGCGGAGAGAAGGCAGCCGCGGAGTCCCTGGGAGTAGACCGGGCAGAGGTGACCTTGCTTTCTCTCCCCCGGGGGTGGCTGGCTTGTTGAAATCAACCTAAGTCATCGAGGTACCGCTTCTTACTTTACGTCCATTTTCCCTTCAAAGTGAAGGATAAGGGGGAGAGACGTGTCAGAAGACTCCGCACAGCGGAGCTGAGATTTCCCAGGGTGATAAGCTCACTCTCTGCTTTTCCCTCCACACCCCAACTCCAGCCCTTCCTAACTGACTCCTTGGGGGAGGGATTGGCCAAATGTGTAATGCCCTTACTCACAGTCCCCCTTTCCATTGTCCCAGATTCACCAGACACCGGGTGGTCTCCACACTCCCCACATCCCCTCTTTCCGAATCCAGCAATGTCCAGGCCTGTGGAAAGAGCTGATAGGAAAGTGGGTGACAAGGGCCACGCTGGGATTAAGGCCTGGGGGCTCTTGCCTTCTGCTGAAAAGTGAAGAGAGAATGTGAGATTATTCTGCTTCAAGTTAGTCTTCTCTCCCGGTTTCCATTACAAATGTAGAGGCAGAGTGCAAGGAGAAAAAACCTTCCTGTTTCTCCAGGACTGAAGAAACATTTCAGATAGAGCCTTTGTTTAAGAAGCTGGACATTCTGTGTGAGCATGGTGGGGATAAAGGGAAGGGATGGAAATCATATTTCAATTCAGCTGAGCAACAGCTTCCAAGGCTTCCGTCTCTGTGAATTCAAAAAGACTCAGAGCTGGCCCTGAAAACAATGGTCAGGTTGGAAGGCTACACCTAGGTGGAGGTAGCAGATCATGGAGAGAAGATGGAGGAAGGAGCCTACCAGGTCTTCCTCTTGGTTGGGTATTAGAATGGGAATGCAAACTCACTATTGCCTTTAAGGATTCATAATTTAAATCATTGTTAATGGTTACAAACATCTAAACTAGAATTAGAAGCAGGAAATATTAGTGGAATGGAGTTTGGGAATCAGAAAACTGCTCAGTTAGACTTTACCTTCTTAGTTCAAAGGGGGAAAATCCCAACCATCTGACATCTTTCATCTTGAATGATCTAAAAAGATACCACCTGGAGAGTGTAAAAAGACACTAAGATGAACTTTGCAGCAATTTTTTATTAGCATGCATTTTGAACAGGTCAAATGTCTATCAGTAAGAGATTGTTTAGGTAATTACAATCTGTATAATGAAATGTACAGGCATGAATTAAAAACAAAATGAGGTAAAATCTGTAAATACTGACTATCAAGGAAGTCTAGAAGGTATTGTTAAGTGAAAAAACCATGATCATATTTTTATTTTTTCTTAAAAAAGCTGTCAATAATATATAGTTATGTACATGGCCTATAGGTATGTTTCTATAATCACAGAAGTAAGAAAAGACTGGTGAGGACCAGATTGTTGACAGTTGTTTCTACTAGGACTAGAATGGGGGTTGGAGACTACTCTCATTCTTTACCTTATATTCTATTTTAAAGAGAAGAAAAATGATGTGATTAAAAATAATTTGAATTATGTTTTTTCTCTTGTTTTTATTTTCTTTATTTCAAAATTTTCCTTTTTAAAAAATTTATTTATTTACATAAGATAGAGAGTGAGAGAGAACCCAAGTGACAGGGAGAAGAAGGAGAGGGAGAAACAGGTTGCCTGCTGAACAGAGAGACTGACATGGGGATTTGTCCCAGGACCTCAAGATCACAGCCTGAGCTGAAGGAAGATGCTTAACTGACCGAGCCACCCAGGCACCCCATATTTCAATATATTCTGTAACAAAAATATACTAATGAAATCAGAAATAAACAGGTACATGAAGGAGTCAATTACTGATCCACCTTTCCCTTTAATTCTTTGAAACAGAGATCCACCATCTAGAATAAAGTTCTGCTCCCAGAGCCAAGAGTACATTGTCCCAGCTAGGAACTTACATGAATATAATATTTCTAAGTCCAGTGTCAGCCTGGTTGTTGATACCTTAAAACAAGATTTCAGAGATATGCATGTTCATCCAGAAGAATATCCTATGTTTCTATTAAGACTTCATAAATCAAAATTGAGTAGAGATGAAGTGTTACTATTTCCCTGGATTTGTTATGTTCATTAACCTTGTTTCCTTTTAAAAGTTGTTCCTGGAATTGCCCAGCTCCACAGTCTACTCAAAGCTTTGCTCTTTTAGAACTTTCTGATGAAGGAGACAGAATAACACAGTGATCATGCAAGGGAATTGAAATCAGACGGAACCCCTGTTTTCCCATTCACTGAATCAATGACCTCATGCAAATTATCTACCACATTGTGCTTCTGCTCCCTTATCTGTAATGTGGCGATATAATAGTACCTACTTCATAGATGAGGTAAGAGCATTAACTAAGAAAAACCTGTCAAACTTAGAAGAATGTGAAGTGTCAGTAGTTACTATCACTAACTCTGCCTAGAAAATGTCAATCAAGGGGCAATGGAAACCTGTTAGGAGCAATTTGGATCTTCTCTGAAACAAAACAAAACAAAACAAACAAATAAACAACAAAACAAAACAAACCTTACCACTTACTGTGGGCAAAAGAAATAGAGCTGGAGAATTGGGAATAGACTGAGGATCTTGAAGCTACAGTCGGCATACTTCCATGGAATAAGGTGATGTTTTAAGATTCAGAACCCCAGAATCAACTCCCAGCTTTACCATTTACCAGATATTTGCACATGAACAATTATGTTACCCTCCTTCACTTTTTGTTAACTACAAAATGTCAACAATAATAGTGCCCAGTTTATACGGTAGTGTGATAATTAAATTAATCCTAAGTACTCAATACATGCTAGCTTCTACTTGTCTTCAGATGCTTTCAGTGACCCAGCCTCTCTACCCTTACTACTTCAGGGCAAAAGACTAACTTCCAGGGCCAGTTGCTTAATTTCTCTTTCTGAGTTTTATCTGATTCAAAGCACTTTCTCTGCTTTAATGGTAGACTAAAATTAATAACCTGAAATTAATAACCTCCCATCAGTCTTCTACCAAGACACCGGCTCCCAGAGTTTCCTAATTGGGATTAAGCTCAGTTGCCCACAATAATAGCTGCTTGATAACACTCCCTTTAGTTACTGCCTTTCTTTCTCTGTTTCTCTTTCTTACTTTTCTAACTTTGATTCTTAAGCTATTTGCACTAGAGTTCTTTTCTCAGGGTCTGGTTCTGGGAGAACCCAAACTAGGACAGAGGTACATAGTGTTTTGTGATGATGATGGCAGCATCTGTTGCTCATACAAGCCTCTGCATTATGTCCTTCCAAGATTGCCACTCAGAAGCCCAAATACTATGCAATTATTAATTTTAATGTTTCTTTGCTCTCTCTTAACTCAGTTTCCTTACGTTTCCCTGGTTTCTAATGAAAATACAAGATCTTGACAACTGCCGCCATCTGGTAACCATGGATGGACCCAGTTTGGACCACTATCTCCCTGAAAGTGAAATGTCTTTGTTTATCTGAAATCCATTCTATGACTTACTATTACACTCTCTGAAATTCCGAAAGAAGATTCAAAGTAGGCTTTCAACTGCTCTGAAAATAAATACCATCACTGTCACTGTCACACAGGAATCTGAGAGGCAAACTCTTATCTCTTCAAAGAATAGAAATTTGAATGTGGATTTAGGCTAGTACATAAGGCATATAGAAAAATCAAAAATTCTAAACCCAAACACATAGACAAAGGTAAATTGAACTCTCCTATTCATGAGTATCATGGAAGGAGCAATTCCACGCAGGAGAGGGAGTAGAACAGATTTAGACAAGCTAGGTTCCCATCCTAACTTCTCCACCACTACTGTGTAACCTTTGGAAACGGCATTTAATCTAACTAAACTTTGGTTTTCTTATTTGCAAATTGGGGATAAGAATATATACATACATATACACATACATACGTCACAGGCTTTTTCCTAGGGGTTAAATATGCTAATGTATATTAAGTACTTAATACAACAGCATATAGTAAGAGTCCAAGAAATATTGACCCTCATTTTCCTTACTGATAATAACAACAACATTTGACAGTGGAAACATAAGGCACCATATAGTATGCACTAAAATTTATAGATTCTGGAAGCCAAAAAGACATCATAGACATCTTACAGGACAGCAATCCTCTAACCGAGGTAAGATAGAAACAACATTCTACAGAGCCCACAATTGGTTTCAGGAACCAAATGCAATAATTGCTCACTACATGTTAGATATGATGGTATTGGTGTTGCTGTTGGAACTACAAACAAAGGGAAGAACTGGTTGTTGGAAGCCTTTAAGGTTATAGATCAGTGCAAAGCCTATTCATTGTCACCTGGAAGGTGGCCACAGGTAACACTTAACACTAGCTTAAAATAGGGGACCATTTCTTTTCTCTAAGCCAAGAATACGGACAGAACCTTATGCATCTTGGAAGAAGAAGTGGGATTTTCTGGGCTCAGTTTGCCAGGGGGAAAAATGAGTTTAATTAGTATGCACTTCCACTGAGATGGGGGCATACCTTCTGTCTAAACACTTTCAGCGGGTTGATACCTAGATTGTCCAGTTGACTGCTTCTCAGGATAGAATTAATATCCCACAGTATGCAGGTTACATTGCTGCTGGGGACATGCACTTCAGCAATTGCCTTAGAAATTTCTGCTCCATATCTCCAAGCCCCCAAGTTGGAGGTCTTATTCAGAGTGAATGGCTGGAGCTCTTTCAGAAACTTTAACCCTAACAAAATCATGCTGGCTTGTGGCCTATCTTATCACCATATTGCTTTCTAAAGAAACATTATTTTCATGGCAGAGAGGAATTTTTGAGCAATTTAATTCTTTACCGGAGTATTTGGAACGGGAATCTAAAGGAAAATTCCATGTCTTTCCTTACAGAAAAGTATTCTTATATTCTATAAAATTTTCTCCTTTCTCTTTCCTGTACTTTGTATCTCTCAAACCTCAGCTCTCTCTGTCTCTCTCTCTCACACACGCATTTATGTTCTTAGCTCCTGACTTTTTGGCTCTAAAAATAACATAGTGTGATGGGTCAGAGCATGGCCTCTGAATAAGATTGACTAGTTTTGAAATTAGCAGTGCCAGTGTTTGTTTATGGCCTTGGAAAAGTTGCCTCATATTAGTTGACATATATTGACTTTTACCTTGTGCCAGGCATGTATTAAGTAACTTGCCCAAAATCACTTAGCTAGTTGATAATGGACCCAGGACTTGAGCTCAGGCATCTTGACCCCAAAGCACACATTGCTGGTGATGATACTCTTCTGCCATGCTCTGCCTCAGTTTTTTCATCTTTAAAGTGGGAGTGGGAATAATAATAATACCTCCTCATGTCAGGAAAGGCAATGTACTGTTGAGTGATAAGGCTGTAAACCTAGTAAGTGATTTCTTCCTGACATCAAATGTCCTTAATGGTTCTACTTTACTGAGTTAACTGAAGTTCAGAGAAGCCAAGCTACTTTCATACAGTCACACTATTAAATTAGTAAAACAGGCTGGATTTAAATTCAAATTTATACTACTTCTAGAGTAGCTATTCAAACCTACATTCAGCCACCTACCTATGATATTGGGCATGTTTCTCCATCTCCCTGGGCCCCAGTTTTCTCATCATTAAATTAAGGGATGCCCTCTACACAAAGCTGAGGAAAGAATAAAAATTAGATATGAAAATTTGATTTGTAGGTCTTCAAATGGCACGGAACTGTAAACCAGGGTACCACTGGAGATTTCTAGAAGCTTCCTCTTATTTTGCACACAAGGAGGGAATGAACAAAGTTTGATGGAGACAACAGACACACTAAAATTCTCCAAGGACACCACAGATGCTTATTCACCTTATTGGATGACCTATTAAGAGATCCTGCTGAGGATAGGATAGAGGATGGCTGCCGAGGTCCCTGGGGTCAGCGATATAGAAGTGGGGAGATGACCCACTATCTATTTGAGGATGGAAGAAGATTGTCTTTTCTCCTGAAACAACAGTGTATTCATAAGAAAGAAGGAAGCTCAACAGTTGAGCTCATGGAGAATTCAGTTACCTACACATCCAATCTTCCTTCATTCCCGTTGCCCTAACTGAATCACTAGGATTACCTTCCCTTTGGGGGCAGGTGGCTTCAGCCATTTGTTCAACAAACATTTGTTAACTGCCCATCATGTGCCAGACGCTATTCCAAAGAATAGAAGTAAAGGTCCAAATTTTGCGAAGCCTGCATCCTGGTATGTGGGCAGGGGGGCAGGAAGGGCCATGCAATATAAAGAAATAAAGAAAATAATTATTTTGTGTGACAAGGGCTGTGAAGAAAATAAACACTTGGATTACTCATTAAAATAATTCCCAATGATAGATCACTATGTACTCTTGGCAAATAATCTGAAGGTATTCAAAGAATTAAGTGACATCCTTATAATAAACCTTACATTTTTATTTATGTCAAGATTTCTCAACAACTACAACTATAAAAAATTAAAAATCACCCATGGAAGTAGAATCAATATTAGTTCCTATCTTATTTTCATTGCAAATAAATCATATATGAATTAATAGAGATTAAAAATATACATCTAATTAATAAATACATTTGCAATTGAAGTGTACTTTTTTGGTTAATAAGCATAAATGATATACTAATAATATTTGTAAATTTTACCAATTCAAAAGAAATATTTTAACCGTTAGGGTCTTATGGTAACAGGGATTTTTTAAAAGTTACTTTTAATTTATATTTATATTTTTGTTGCAAAGATCAATAAATTGCTTTTAGAAATAAAATATATTGCATAGGGATAAAATTTTATGTGCAGTTTGGAATGAAAATAAGATTTAAGAAAATAGGAAGACATAAAATTATAAAATTTTAATGGTTATCAAAGTGTTTATCCACATATTTTGAATGGATTATGGTGAATATCAAATTGCAATGGAATTCAGATTTCACTGGATACCTACAGAATGAACTACAGTTTTAAGTGTCAATGTTTTAATTCACCAGGAATTACATTCTTTGCAACATACTATAAACACTTTCAGATGATAACAAAATATATAAGGCACATATTCAATTTTTTATAAAATTGTAATTTTTCAATAAAATTGTTTTAGAGAGTGTATGAAATAGGTTTCAATACCATATGGGCCATCTGTAGGCTGCAGCCATGCTTAGTGACCTCTAGAGGGAGTCTGTCCTCACACATTGTCCCAGTTCAATTCAAGGACAATTTGGAGGGGTAAAGAGAGTCTGTCCTCACACATTGTCCCAGTTCAATTCAAGGACAATTTGGAGGGGTAAAGAGAGTCTGTCCTCACACATTGTCCCAGTTCAATTCCAGGACAGTTTGGAGGGGTAAAGAGAGTCTGTCCTCACACATTGTCCCAGTTCAATTCAAGGACAATTTAGAGGGGTAAAGAATTCTTACTTTCATTGATTGCTCCATAAACTGTTAGAAAGGCCCTAGGGATGGAAATCTGACTGGGTGGGAAATGTGTCATAGTGGAAATAGAACTCATGGAGAATATTTAATAGATCTAATGTGAGTCCAGAGTCTATCTCTTTGGTTCTCTGAACAGTGGTTTCTCCACTTGAAAAATGAGCATTAAGAATACGTACCTACCTTTTCCAATCCACAACGTGGTAGAATATAGTGATAAAGAACACATAATCTGGAATTTGACTGCCTGAATTCAAAGTCCAACTTCACCATTTAGCAGCTAGGTACCTGATGTGTATTTTTTATTTCTCTCTGCCGTCTGTCATACTGTGATAGGTATAATAATAGTACCTACTGAACAGAGTTGTTGTGATGCTTAACCAAATGAATATTTATAGATGAAGTGTTTTGAATGGTATGTGGCACATAGTTATTATTATTACTTATTTCCTTAGCTATCACTATAATAATCAATCACATGGGTATTGAAAAAAAATCAACTGGAACAATACATGGGAGTTGTTTTAAAGCATAAGGCTGCTATAAAAATGAAGGAAATGCTGATAAAACTATATTAGTTATGGTGCTTTTAGTAGCAAATTGCAGAAAGACAAAAATAAAAAACCCAACTAAAACTGGTTTAACTTATAAGGAAATTTTCTATTCCCCATAACAGTAAGTCCATACATGTGATAACTGGGATTCTAGTGTCATTATTTTGGGCTCTGCCTTATGCATGTGCTTTGTCTTCCTAGTGACTTTCTTCATGATCACAGGATGGCTACTGGCAGAAGCTGAGGCTAGGTGCTTCCCTTCTGCTGTGGCCTGAATGTTTGTACCCCCCCCCCAAATTTATGTGTTGAAACCCTTACCTCAAAAAATGATAGCATTAGGACCTAGGGTATTTGGGAGTTTCTTGGGACATAAAGGTGGAGCCCTCGGGAATGGGATCAGTATCCTCATAAAAGAACCTCACAGAGACCCTTCTTCCCTTCCACCATGTGAAGACCATGAGAAAATGCCAGCTACAAACCAGAAGAGGGACTTCACCAGACCTCAACCATGCTGGCGACTTGATCCTAAACTTCTCAGGCTCCAGTACTGTGAAAAATAGATTAGGTTTAACTAGTTTATACTATGTATAAACTACTCAGTCTGTGCTATTTTGTTACTGTAGCCTGAACGTACTAAAGTTGTTTTCATATAATTGGCCAACTTAAGTCAAGTGCCCATCTCTAGATCTAAAACATTTCTTAAGGGAATACCATGCACTGATTATCTTAATGCCGGGGTCTTAGATGATTCCTGCTGCCAAATGGGATACTGTGACCAGACCAGACCAGACCAGACTAGACTAGACTCATCAGGAGCCAGGCCTTGACACTGGGGATGTGAGTCACATGATGTATTTGGATCCCAGCAGGAAGCAGATGATATATTAAAACTAGCGAAGTAGGAGAATTTATTTTTTTATTTAAATTCAATTACCCAACACATAGAACACAATCAGTTTCAGATGTGGAGTTCAGTAATTCATCAGTTGCGTATAACACCAGTGCTCATGATCGATCAAGTGCCCTCCTTAATACCCACCCAGAAACCCCATGCCCCCACCCCTTCTCCTCCAGCAATCCCCTCAGTCTCTTTCCCATAGTTAAGAGTCTCCCATTCTCTTTTCTTTTCTTTCTTCCCATTCTCTTTTCCCTCCCATCCTCTGTGATCCTCTGCACTGTTTCTTATATTCCGCATAGGAGTGAAACCATATGATAATTGCCTTTTTCTTACTAACATATTTTGCTTGGCATAATACCCTCCATTTCCATCCACGTTGATGTAAATGGTAAGATTTCATCCTTTCTGATGGCTGAGTAATGTTCCAATGTATATAAATACCACATCTTTATCCATTCATCCGTCTATGGACATAAGGGCTCTTTCCATAGTTTGGCTATTGTGGATATTGTTGCTATAAATATTGGTGTGCAGGTACCGCTTTGGATCACTACGTTTGTATCTTTGGGGTAAATACTAGAAGTGCAATTGCTGGGTTCTAGGGTAGCTCTATTTTTTAGCTTCTTGAGGAAGCTGCTCCATACTGCTTTTCAGAGTGGATACACCAGCATGCATTTCCACCAACAGTGTTAGAGTTTCCCTTTTATTAAATAGGTCATTATTTTCAAAGTTGTAGGCCGAGTTAGGAACTCAGTAATGGTGGAGTACCCAAGAACTAGCAACAAGAGGGAGCCATTACTAATCCTCAGACCAAGGAGTAGGGAGCTGTTACTAGAATACTCATGTAAAGAATCAAATGGAGAGGGTTGCCCAAGAGGCTCTTTCTCCGTTCCTAGAGAAATGCTGTCAACCTGCAACTACTTAATAGTGGAAGATGCCATCAGAATAAATGTTCCAATGTTATTGTTGTACCACTTGCTGAAAGCCACAGTGCAAGGGAGGCTTTGATGCTGGAATGCATACCTATCACCAGGTCAAGCACCCAGGCTCTAAGTCAGAGTGGAGGAAGATAAAGAAGCATTTGGAGGAGCTAGTGGGATAGTGAGCTCAAGTGAATATGAGCATACCTGGGTATACAGAAGAAGGGAGTGGTACCTTAAAAATCCTGTCTCAGTAGAAAAGGGGAAGGGGAAAGCCCGATAGATATCTAACAGGATTCACTACAAGGATCCTCATTCAAAATAAAATTGTTCTGTCTCTTTTTCAAATGTAAACTATCCAAAATTACAGACATCTCTTATTTGTAAGCAAAATTCACTCTCAAGGGAGCTGCGCAAGAAGATAGCAAAAGGCTGAGCTGCCACTGCTTGATGAGGGATTCAGGGAAAGTGGGATGTCCTGACCTTTCAGGGAAAAGTGAAGAAATCCATTCCCAGAAGGGGGATTGCAAAGGGAAGTGGCTGTTCCCTTAACAAAGCCAAAGAGGGCAAGCCTAATGAGGCCTAAGCCAGTTACATGGTGTAATTTACTGAATGGTGTTGGCTCTCTTGCAGTATTTTAAGGCAAGTTTTTGGTAATACATGATTAGTAGGGAAAGATTTGGCTGTTGCCATTTTCCAAAGGAAACTTGACTACTCTTAGTAATGCAGAAAAATGTTCTCCTTGGAAAGTTTTATATTTCTATGCAAAGCGGTGTCCCAATCAGAATTTACACAATTTATTATTGCCTAGTGTATGAGGATCAGCTAATTAGTTCTGAACTGAATGTCAAGGTAAACAAATCTCTAAGGGCCTCCAAGACGCTCTATGACTGACACCATCAAGAGCCCATCAAGGGCAAGGAGAGTCTACACCAGTGGTTTTCAACATTGGTTGCACATTAGAACTACTTGGGGATCTTTAAAAAAATGTCCACGCCCAGAATCCACCCCAGAGTAATTAAATAAGAAACTTTCAGTGAAGCCTAGATAAGTGAGGTCTAAGGTCTAAGGTCACTTAGCCCTTTCGAACCTTAGTTTCATAATCTCTAAAATGGGAGCAACAGTGGAAGTTACAACAGATTATTCTGAGGATTAATATTAGAAAATATTTATAGACTTTTTAGTGCAGTGTCTGACATAAAGTGAAATCTTAATAAATGCATACTATTTACTATATGTTTAAACTTAAGCCAGCTGGAGGTCTCAGAAGGATCCCTACATTCTGCTCAGTTGGCTCTGTTGAGTTTTCTATAGCATGGGAGTGGGGATGGGGAGGAGGATGTTGAAGTAGCCAGATCTTTTGTCCCCTTTTAACTGAAGGTCTATGGGTCTACAAGATGTTTTGGAGTTACTCTGCATGACAAGCAAGGGCATGAACAAAGAATAAGTAAAAACTACTACTATGACTGTCAATCATAGTCATTATTTATTGAGTATGCCAGGCACCATGTTAGGCACTTTATATCTTCTCTCACTTAATCCCCACAAGAATCCCACAAAAATAGGAAGTATCCCTCACTTTACTGGAAGATACTTCAGCTCAGAAAGGATGCAAATCTTTCCCAAGATCGTCCAGCCAATAACTGAACAAATTAGGATTCAAAGCCAGGTTTCTCTGTTTAGACCTCAAATTTCATCAACTGGGTCATGCCGCCTTCGTTTTATGTTACTCCTGTAGTTACTCCTATAACTTCCCTTCAGGAAAGGGGTTAAAAAAAAAAAAACCTTCATGAACAAATGGAGCCATATTCCAAGGATGGATCCTTCTCAGCTAGTCTTTTCCTTTCTAGAGTAACATAGATCTGGAGTACTGAAGTTAAGAAGACACTGTGGAACTGGCTTTATGCTACAAATAAAATAAATAAGCCCCCCCTCCCCCCGCCAGAGTTTCTGGTCCAGAGCTTTCCCTGGAAAAAGAATGATTTTCCTCATGGGAATATTTTTTTCCTGCAGAATGGGTCAGCAGGTAGTGTGTTTTTCTAAGGAAAAAAGGAGCAGCATCTGCCTGTGGTGCTCTTCTGAGGACCTGTTCTCATTTTGTTTAGCAGTAGGGGGCAATTAGTAGGTGTAAGAGGTATTTATAGCCATCTCTAAGATGTTAATATAAGTCAATCCATAACGCTAAGAATGTGCTACTTACTTCCACTGGGAAGGGCGCCAGACCATTGTGATCCAGTTCCCTCTCCCCAAAATGGGGTCACTTGGCCTCACATAAATTTTTCCTGATTTTGGAAAGTGCTTATGTGAAAACCTTAGAAAGATAACATTTTGAATCATATATATATATATATATATATATATATATATATATATATATATATTTAATAACTTCATTGCAAAGACAAAATGATGATGATAAGAGTCAAATTTTATTGAAGGTTTTTTTTTTGTTTGTTTTAAATGTGCCAAGCTTTATATGTTTTAATTCATCTAAGCTTCACCATTACCCTGTGTGCTATTGATCGGACCTTTCAGCTGAGAAGACTGTAGCCCAGAGAGGTTAAATAATTGCCTGATGGATTATGTGGTAGATCTTTGGATCTATCATGTTCCAGAGGAAACAGAAGAAATACTCAAGTGGAGTAAATTGGAATAATTTAATATTGGGACTAGGTACAAAGAGGGCAAGGTATAAGGACATCCAAAAGGCATAGAAAGTATTTCAGCCCATACAGGTTGACCTCCCTGGGCCACAGAACAGGGTATATGCGTGGAGAA
Source organism: Mustela erminea (assembly GCF_009829155.1). Lineage (NCBI taxonomy): Eukaryota > Metazoa > Chordata > Mammalia > Carnivora > Mustelidae > Mustela > Mustela erminea. Next base: position 18,503,667 of record NC_045619.1, read on the forward strand.
TGGACCTGGAGAAGCAAACAGAAAATATTCAGCACACATCTGACCTCAGTTTGGCCAATCAGCTCCTCTTTCTCTAGATTGGAAACTGAGCCGCAGAAACTATCATTAGAAACTGTCCATGGTTCATGACAGAATCTCCATGAATTTCTCTTGCTGAAGAATCTTGACCTTTCTGCTTCCATTCATTCTGTACATTGGAAACTCATTTCCATAAGATGTTTCTGATAAGGTCCTTACTTCTGCTTAATCCAATCAAAGTCACTTAGAGTTCTTGCAACCCTAAGGCTCCTAACTAAACAAAGCCCAAGTTTTGACTGTCAACCTAATCTTTCTCAGCTTTGCTAATAGATCACTACATTTATATCTATAATTCCCAACTGTATTCAACAAGAGCTCCCATATAAGAATAAAGAGAAGGAGAAGGGGAAGAAGGAGGAGGTGGGAAAGGAAGAGAAAGAAAAAGGACAAGAGTAAGAATGGCAAGTAGGGACATCTTTGACACGAGTCTGTTGAGGACAATTGGTCCCACCTTCCACTTTCTTATGTTGCAGTTTCAAAGAAAAACTTAAGTATAAGGTTGTAATTTTTATGGATTTGGCTACTTTGGTTAATTAAATTTGCTGTTTAACTATTAAGCACCTTTGAATTTTAATCCTACTTGACTCTTTGTTAAAATGTTATTAGCTGAATCTTGGAACACTAAAAATTAAAATAAAAAAAATAAAGGCAAGAATATTTTTTTAAAAATGCGTTATTAGCTTACTTTCATTCTTTGGCATGTACTGCATCATCCCAGAGAAAAAAATTCCAAGCCATATTATCTGGAACTTTATGTCTACCTGCATTTCCCTAAGAGCTGATTGGAAAAACAACATTCAATCTTAATTTTCTGTCCCTCTTTGTAGAGAAATCAATCAACCACTCATTTTTTCTGCAAATATATGTCAACTACCTATGCTGTGCTGGCCTGGGTCATATTCTAGTTGAGGAAGAGAAGAATGCCAAGACAGTCTTTTCATAGGGGACAACTTAAAACCTTAGCTCCTGATGTTCCTTCTGCCCATTAGTATCTAGTTTTATGTTTAGTATTTTTTTCTCATTGTTCAATATTTTTTTAAATATAATTTTATTTTTTCAGTGTTCCAAGATTCACTGTTTATGTACCACACCCAGTGCTCCATGAAATATGTGCCCTTCTTAAGTATTTTAATAAAAACTCCTCTTCAAACTATTTTAAAACACATCTTAACATCATAAAACACATCTTAAAATCATTTGTTTGTTTCACTTTTCTTAACTGCACCTGTGCAGAGCTTGGTTCTTCCTATTTTAGGTTTCTGGCCAAGACCCTTCAGTCCACCAGAGGGCAGTATATCCTTAAGTAGAAGAGCACTCTCAAGGAAACAATAGGGTTTCTGAATTCCTAGCTTTCAAACCCAAGCTTTTGGAGTAGTGTTTCTCAAATGATTGATCCCACAAATATTAATTCTGAAGAATTATACTTGAATAAATGGTTCGATAGTCAAATAAGTTCTGGGTAACTCTCTGGCTTAAACAAAGTTAAAACCTGTACTCCCCATAGGACTTCTCAGAACCTTTGATAGGCTTTTGTGGTGTAAAATCAATACTGAGGCAGGCTCACACTGTGTCTGGCACTGTGCTAAGTGCTTCACCTATAATTGGCCCATTTAATCCTCATAATAACCCTATGAGGGGGCATTAATACCACTCTTCATTTTACAAATGAAGAAAATAGAGGTCCAGAGACCTTGAATGGTAGCTGAGTTTCAAACCCAAGCCGTCTAGTTACAGAACTTGCATATCTGACCACTCTCCTATAATGTTTCACCATGTCCGACGCCAAGAGAGGGGATTTAATAGTGTTTCTTGAATTTATTTGGCTTTGAAACTCTTTTCTTCCCTCTGATCAATGTAGAGGACTAATGTTTAATAGAGCACACTTAAGAAATGCTTCCATCATGTGATTAGTAATATTATCCCTCTTTAAAATTTAACTGGAAATATACATCCACAGGCCCATTATGTAATTGGTGGTTAACTTTCATTCGAATTGTCATTTGATGGGAAGGCTCTTCCTATGCTAATCTCTGCTCTCAAAGCTACTGCCAGTGAATCCAGACTATTGACTGTATTTAATGTCAAATACGAGTCAGAACTGGCTCTTCTGAGGAAGAGAAGAAGGTATGGGATAGGGAGGTATGATTTGTAAGCTACAAGGTTTAGCCAGGGAGCCAATGATAGTGTGAAATGTTCTGGGAAAATGGGAGAAATGTTCACTTTTTCATAGAAGTCCAAAAATAAGACTGAGATGCTAAATAATGTTGAAGAGTTACAGCTGGAACAAGAGTGATATCTCTGACCAACTCAAGGCCTTTTCAGAATAGAGTTAGAAGAGTTAAGGGAAAATTTACTGGGTGTTTGGATGCCAAATAAGCCAGGTGGCTATTTTAAGCAGAATTTTCCAAGATTTAGTCATTTATATACTAAATTCATGATTTTTTTTCCCTATCAGGATACCCTACTGTTATTTATCTAGTGTATTCTATAAACTGTCTTATGCCTTTGTATAAACCTATTTTTCAAAGAGCTTAATATCTGAGAACTCATGGTTTTAAAAAATGATTATATTTTTTCTAATATATAAATTTAAAAATAATTGTCTGTGATCCATCTAAAGTGGTATGAATACCAGTCTTTGGAAATGCTTTTCTAAAGGCTAAAAATCTGCCATGACGTGGGAAAAAAAAAGAGAATGGTAGAATAGAGATTAAGTTAAAGGTAAAAATAAATTTAAAGAGTAAGCCTAAAAATGAGTGATGAAATCTGTTGTCACTTTGACATTACAATTTCAAATACTTTTCCTTGTGTGTTCTAAATTACCAATTGTTCTTTTGCTTATATTTTAATACAGTGATTGAATAAACAGATAATCTACTTTCATAAACAGATGATCTTTTTCTTGGTTCTAATAACTACAACAAAACATCAAATACACTTGATATAAATTGTCAAACCAAAAAAAAATAAAAACTTCCTTATTTGGGATATTTTATTTATGACAATCTATATTGAAGCTTTGTGTTAACATTAGCTTTATGGTTATTTAGAAATTAATTTTGAATTTTTTTTTGAAGATTTATTTATTTTAGAGAGAGATTGGGAGAGGGGCAAATGGGAAGGGAGAGAATCTCAAGCAGACTTCCCACTGAGTGCAGAGAGCAAGGTGGGGCTCAATCTCAGGACACCAAGATCATGACCTGAGCTGAAATCAAGAGTCAGATGTTCAACTGACTGAGACACTCAGGCCTCCCTGGTTTTGAATTTTTAAAAACTCATCTTTTGCTTCTAACAAGTGTAAGATATATTACTATACCACAAAGCTCACTTCATCAAATGGCATTTCATCAATTCCAAGCTAACCCAAGGCACTGAACACTCTTCCATATTGGCATTTGACACAGAAATTAAAACACAGAAAGTAAAGTTGTTCCAACAAAATATTAACCTGCAGATTATTTGATAAAAACCAGAGGCACTCCCCATAGCAATACTATCCGACAGCAGTTCTATAGCTCTAATAAGTTGCTATTGAATTAGAATTGGGATAGTGTGATGATAGTCACATATAAGTCATATAATAACAAACCAAAAATTTACCCAAATAACTTATTTTCTGTCTAGATTCCAGATACATAGAATAAATGTCAATTTAATTTGGATAGAATTATATACCTGTCTTTTTTGGTAGTGTTATTTTCAGATTTTCTGGCAGCTTAAAAATTATTTATTTGGGGGGCACTTGGGTGGCTCAGATGGTTAAGAATCTGCTTTAGATCCAGGTCATATCTCCAGGTCCTGGGATAGAGCCCTGTGTTGGGCTCCTACCTCAGTGGGGAGTCTGGTTCTCCCTCTCCCTCTGCCTCTCCCCCGGCTCATGCTTTCTCTCTGTATCTTTCTGTCTCCAATAAATGAATAAAATCTTTGAAAAAAAAACATTTATTTTCTTTATTGCCACTTGGTAGCAGTATAAGTATTATAAAAGCAACTCCTGTTTATTCATGTGATAAACATTTATTGCAAGCTCACTCTTGGCAAGATCCTGGAGATGTAGTACTAAACCAGATAGATGTGGTTCCTGCCTTCACAGAACTTAAATTCTAGGTGGGTGAGGCTTGCTAGGATCAGAAAACTTCATCAGTTCATGAACAAGTTCATGAAAGCATTGCCCAGATAATCCAGGCACTAAGATACAAAATCAAGGTACTAAATTCTAGTACCTGTGTGAGAGGAAATTAATCAAAATCAAATATTTACAAAACTTGTTTTCTCTTTTTCCCTGCTTCCCAAGTGATGATTCCTTTCCCAGACTAAATTATACAACCGAGGAGATTTCAACTTGATGAACACTCCTCATTTTCTTTCTTTTCTTTCTTCTTTTTCCTTCCCTTCCTTCCCTTTCCTTTCCTTTCTTCCATCTTTTCTCTACTGCTTTTTCTTCATTCATTTATTTATAGATATTGGCTTCACAATCCATGAAGAGAGTTTCTAGAATAATGGTGAACATAGTACTTGCATGACTTTGTGGATGGCTTTGCCATGTAGGTGTGGAGAATTCATTGGTCTACGTGTTAATACCCTTGGCAATTTTAAGCAAGTGTGTAGAGAAGTTAAGGCTTGGATCTAGCCAAAAATTTATTCTCTATCACAAATGGATAATCTTAAATGATCAAATAGAGCCAACTGTCTATCTCAGATCCATTAGTCAGTTTATGCCCTAGAGGTATGCTTTGCAGACAGGGAAGTCACAAGTCAAGAAGTAATAAGAATTGGGGCTGGAAGGCATCTTAAAATTTTTCACATGAAAGATCATGAGTAACAATTCTAAGGCCAGGTAGATAACACAAATGTGTGAAATGAATGGTGCATAAGACCCTAGAGGCTAAATAGCTTGTATCCTTATCAGGCTAGCTCCCGGCCAGTTTTATTGCTTATTAAAATACTCTGTCGGCCAAAGAAAATTAGAACAGTTTCATCCATTAGTGTTAATGAGGACTTAGTATCTAGATTCCAAGAATCTATCTAGGTAGATAGATATGCTTCAAAACATAAAAAAAAATCAAAATTAAAGGTAATGTATTAATTAGATGCCTATAAAATGTTGCATACCAACTAACCAACAAACTGCAGCTATATTACATTTCATTTGGAATGTGGAATATGATTGATTTTAACATGCTTGACAGATTTGGTGGGCCTACAAGAATAAAAGTGCCCAGAGCCCTGAAAAAAAATGCCAATACTAAACTTTTCTCAATGCCATATTGAGTCACCAAGTTGCCTGTTTGCAGGCCTTAAATGGTGTGCTCATTGTCCAGATGAGGAAGTCATGTCCAGGGAGGTTAAGTGAATTGGGTAAGTGCTCATAGTCACCCAGAGGCATATCCCCATCTAGAACTTTTATCTCTTGGCTTCTACATGAGGGCTTTTGCACCCAATGTTTCAGCTGCTTCAGATTCATCAGGATTCTTGTGAAAATGCATATTCATAGGCTATACGGTGGTTTTACTGAGTTAGAACCTCTCAGGCTAGAACTCATGAATCTGCATTTCCTCCCACAAAGTGCTGCCTATCATTTTGCCCCTTTGCAATTAGCTATTTAGCTAGTCAGCTGTGGTCAGGCCATTGAGGCACCAGTGAGTTTATGAACTGTATTCAGTTGACCTGTTGGTAATATAGACATAAATCTAAAAATGATTTCCTTTTTTTTTTAAGTTTTTTTTTTTTTTTAATTTGACAGAGAGATAGCACATTAGGCAGAGAGAGAGGGAGAAGCAGGCTGTCTGCTGAACAGAGAGCCCAATGCAGGACTTGATTCCAGGACCCTGGGATCATGACCTGAGCCGAGGCAACTGCTTAACCAACCGAGCCACCCAGGGGCCCAAAATTATTTCCTTTTTAAAAATGACCCTGGAATGAATAAACAATAATGCTCAGATTTCAGCAAAGCTCTCTTGGAAGATCCTTGGACTTCCTGCTCAAGATGCTGGGAGACAACTGTGATGGAGTAGAACAGAGGACAGAGAGAGAAATGCTGACTTTATAATAAATTCTCAGGGATAACCACTGCAGCCACTCAACCTTACGGTCTCTCTGCCTTTTTGACTTCTTTTTCTCTAAATACATTAGTTCAAAATGGTGAATATATGGACATATAGAATGTTCCAAGTATGTAAGTGCTGAGTACTGTCCTGGGTGCTGAGGGATCCATGATGAATAAGTCAGACAGTCTTGTCTTAAATTTACTTATAGTCTAGCCAGCATAGAGAAAACAAAAATTTAATTCTAGCTCTGCCACTAACAAGCTGTATGACCTTGTATCAGCTACTATCCCACTGTCTTATTTTGACTTCTATCTAGTTCAGCAATACCCCTATAGAAGCACCAATAGCCTTTGAGAGTGGTGGGCTACCATGTACATTTTTGCTTCTGTCTTTCTTTTTATTCTTGCCAATTAATTATTGTTTAATTCTGAGTTAGACCATGCCAGCCCAGTGAAAAGTCTGTCTTCTCCGCATGGCCCCACCCAGGGACCCTTGGGGCCAATTACTTCAACCCCTTCTCGAAATTTGCTCTCCAAATTAGCTCTTACGTGCTCTGGCGATGTGAGAGGGTCACATCCATTACCTCATGGGTGTGATGGCTCCAGCAAAGCCCCCAGGGAGCTGTGCAGCCTACTGCAACCTCCTCCAAGGGCTTTCAGAGGAGCGGCGGCAGGATGCTTTTCCTCTGTAGTGTCACTGGTCCATAAAAAGAAAAAAATAAACCCGGAGTCAAAAGATTCACTTCCAAAACAGCCCCAGGGCTAAAACAAACTGTGGTGGCAGACTGGTGGGAAGAAAGAGATAGAATGATACCCATGGGAAGACAGTGACATTTGCGGATAAGGGAAAATATGCATTCTTCCAATTACAAGCCTAACCGAGCCTGGCAAATTCTGATGGGGCATTTTTATGAACATTAACGTTTGATCTGGTCTTCCTATTACTAAGTTGACCCAAAATATACACTCTGGGTTACATAAAGGGAGGAATAGCAATACATAATAGCTGTTGATTTAACTTATATTGAGCAAATGTTAGGTGCTTGGCAACATTGTGGGCACTGGGATGCAAGCATGAACAGAGCATCTTTGCCCTTATGGTACATATATTCTAGTTAGAGAAGACAGAAATAAAAATAAACTATTTAATCTAAGAAGATATATGACATAATTTTAGGTAATGATAAGTCCTTGAAGAAAAGGAAAACAGAGAAGAGGGGTACAGAATAAGGAGAAACAGGACTGCTCATTAACCTGGGGATCAGGGGAGACTCCTTACCTGAAGAGACATTTGAGTCTAAACTTAAATGAAGGGAGGAGGTGATCTAGGCAGATACCTGAGGAAAGAACATTTCACACAAAGGAAAGAGCCCTACCAAACACCTGGTGAGCTGCTATTTTACACACTTCATAAATATTTGTTGAACTAGTTCATACAAAAGAAGACAGGTATTTTTAGGGACATTTGAGAAACAGGTTGAGAGAGGTTAAGAGATGTGCCCAGGGCCAGATAGCAAGTTAAGTGGCAGAGCCGGAAGGTGATTTTTCCTAAGTACTCTTCATTCTTATGCTGAATTGTTCCTGAGACTAATCATTCCTAAACTTCTCTTGGGTCTGATTCTCTGTTCCCCCCACATAAGCCATACTTTCCCACCATCCTAAGCTTCTGCCAAGCTCTGTCTGTGGGGGTTTGCATCAAATTCCAGAAGTCCGAGCTGATAGAAGCTCTGTTTCATGTGCCCAAAGACTTCTGGGTCTGAAAACATCTAGAGGCATCGTTGGAATTTACCCTTATTGTGCCATAAGGAGGCCAGCCTCTCCGGGCACTCAGGCTGCTGACTCCATTTCTTTCTGGGGAGAACTGGGTGTGGAGGGGATATCAGTCACACCCGCCCTGACTAAGGAAATGTGCAGAATGGAAAGACAGCCATTAACCCAGGCTGGCTATTGCCTCCTTAGCAACAATAGCTGTGTACACATTCACACACAAACACTGCACCAAAACAAGCAAAGGTCACTCTCTCTAGGCACTTCCAAGAATGATCTCAATTTTTCATAAAACAATGTTTATAAATTAGATGGAACCCCAGAGCAGTCCGGGAATAGAAATAACCATTTTATGAGGCTTCCTGCCATTACATTATTGCTTATTTGCTTTGAATGAGCAAAATACAGTGTGCAGCCCACCCCTTCAGAACCAAGCAAAGACCTCTTTACAAAGGGTCCAGCCAAGCAAGCCTGAATGGGAAGGTATCCTTGGTTCTAGTAAGGACTTCCGTTCATGGCCCTTTGGTAACACCTCAAAGGCAGGGGCTGTGTCCTATTCATCTTTTCTTCCTAGCACTAAACACAGCTCCTAACACAACAAAAGCATCTAAGAAATGATTTTGATTGTTGAATGAGTGAATATGTGACTGAATCAATGAATGAAGGAATGAAATGAATAACCTGATATTCAGGGCTTGGACTACAGAAAGTGGCCTACCCAGTAAGACTACAAACACTCTAAGCCCTTGTTACATGTCAGAGCTTTTTATGTGATGACACTAAAGAAGTGTTACATGTTTTTCAACCTGCTTCCTGTTCTAATCTGGCTTTTCTACAGTCCCTTGGGGGCATCCAGGTGCTTGCTACAGCCCCTGACCCAGGCTGGTCTCCAGCCCTAACTCCAGAATTTACTTGCTCTCTTTACCTATAAAAAATTCCACTATCACAGTCCCTTGATGAAACTGACTGTCATGAAGAAAACAATTTGATAAACTAAGTGCCTTAGTTGAGTTGCCTCAGAAGCAGAGCCTGAGGCAAGGATTCAAATTCATGTGGTTTATTTGAGAAGAGAAACTGGAAGGGAAGACAACCAATAAGGTGTGTATTATGAGTTATTTACCAGTGGTCAAGTTCCATGTGGAGATTCTGAAAAACTCTGTGGGAAATATGCCACCTTACTCCAAGTTATCCCACCCAGGGACGAGAGAGCTGGGAGATTTATACACCACCTTGTCAGTCACTGATTGAAGGGTATTAATTCTCTAGCACTTCTAGACTTTCTCGCACATGGGAATATTGGCTTTCTTCTGTTTTAGAGAAAGAATTCAGGCAAAGCAATGCTGATACCTACATTTGGAAGTAACTTGGGCACATTGAATAGCAAAAGCTGAAGGATTGTGGGTGGGGCACTGACAGCATTGACCACCCTAAATCTCACAGAATGAAATGGCTGATGATATTTGCCACAAATGTCTTAGAGATCTGATTTCCTGAAAAAGAGCTCAGATGGGATAATGCCTTAACTCAAATTAATGCCTCTCATATTTAGGTTGGGAAATAAGAGAGGAAGTTGATATTTGGTGGTGGAAAGGAGCAAATGAGTTTTGTTTAGATAAGGCAGATATGTAAGCTTTTCTTGGGATTCTGGGTAAGATGAGCTCCACTTTTGTAAAGGAGTGATAATGCAACTAGTATTCTTTCCAGGAGAGAAGTGTACCACTGAGTAGTCTGTCACAAACCCATGCCTGTAAGTAATAGCTGGATATCTTTCAGCTACTGGAGATATTCTGTGGCTACTAGAGGACTGTATCCTCAACCTACAGGACATATTTAGATTCTTGAAAGGCAAGTTTCCCTTCCCTTCTCCCCTTTGCTCACAAACCTATGAAAGAGAACTTATAGTTTCATGGAGTTTTACTGATGCTAAAATTAGAAGCAATCTTCAAGCGTTAGATCCTCCAAACTCTTTTTTACAGAATGGAAGCTGAGACTCAGAATGGAGAAGTCACTTGCCCACAATCATACAATGGTAAGTGGAAGGCTGGTTTTATCAGGCAGAATTCAGAAAAGAAAATAAAATCACTCTAGATTTGTGAAGTAAAAAAGTATTTAACATGGGGTATATAAGCACTTACAAAACCATTTATGGCTGAAAGGGCAAGAGTCAGGAGCACTGCCACTAGCTTTTAAGTTGTGGTTTCAAGAGTCATAGAACTTGGAAGCTGTCCAGAGCTTGGAAACCAGCTCCTTCCCAGGCTTGAGGCATGTAAGTTTCAGGAGCCTACTGTAAAACCTCCTGTCTGCATGGCACCACACGTTGCTCCTTCCAAAAGCAAATGATGGCTATAACCTCTCTTCCACATCTTAAGTCAGTGGATCTCACTAGCACACTGGATATCAATCACACTGGATATAACACTGGAGTCTGGGAAACGTAGTTCTCTAGCTTACAGCTCCTGAGATTCAGGAGAGATCATAAAGCCAGTAACAATGAATGCTGATTGTCCCAAGCAAAAACAGAACATCATATAGAACTATGGTGAGCCCCAGTTTGTACATAAAGGAGTGAAAAGGAGCATCCACTTGGTGGTATAGTCTTCTCCCAAAGAACAAGTGGGAAGGAGAGACAAGAGAGAGGACCAGCACTGGCCAGAATTCTGTGCCTGGTACCGACCCTGACACCAGTTCTAAAGATCTGCATAAGAATTATTTCCAACATCCATCATGCTTCAGTCCATCATGTTCCTTGTCTTTGTTTTGCTGCCTCACCCACCTGTCAGTCTATATTGCTACACCATGAATATGTAGTGACAAATCTCAGGAGAAAACTGGGGGGTGTTCAGGGTCTGTGTGACTACACAGGGAGTAACTGGATACAGGCATTCATAAAACTCCCGTTAATGGAGCGTGCAGATGTTCCTGAAGAACTCTTGTTTGCTCTTCATTGGTGTATAGGTGTTTGGAGTAAAGTGACCAGTTAATATCTCAATTTGGGGTAACTTGGTTGGGATTATGGCTCTTATACTGGTTTGATGTAGGACTTTGGGCAAGTTACCTAAGATTCCTCATTTCTAGGAGAAATGTTGTTGGACTACATTATCTGTGTTCTTGGTCCTAACACTAGTATCTTTACATCAAAACATCTTAACTGTAAGGTTGCAACATCGTTCTGAACCCCAAGGCATGACTAAGGTTTCACTAAGATCTGGAACTTTCTATCTTAAGGGTGAGAGTTCTGTTTAGACAATGCTCTTGTTATAATCTTTCCCTTAACCAGAATTAGGACTGACCCTTTGAGATCAACAGGGTCACTGTAGTGTTTGATTCACAAAAAATGTGCAAGTTATGGTGCACAACACAATTCTGAGCTTTCCATTAAAAAAAAACTCAGGGCCCTGAACACCATGTCCAGCGAAATCCTTGTGCCAAACACTGAGACAATCCTTTTGGGACAAGATTTCTATCTCCTTTTAGGCTTCCCATGCCTTCCTGTTGCTCCCCTGATTCAAATTCTGCTATGGAGGTATTACATAGTCTTCCTCTCTTACTGATCAACACTTGGAAGAGTCAGTCCCTCCTAGGCTCTCTATTCTAAGATAAGGATGGTATTAGATAACATCCCTGAACTAATATGCTGTCTCACCTAATTTATAGAATATTCAAATCGATGTAAAATGTGGCATTCATGGTGCATTTATTATTAGTATTAGAAACAGTATTATTACTAAATAACATTTAAATATTTTAAATATAATTATTATTGTTACCAAATAATAATATATTTTTCTTTGTTAATAATATTTTATTATTGATGATAATGTTGATAATGATAGTACTTTATCTTTCCAGAGAGTTTTGTGATCTTCAGATTGTTTTATTTTTAATTTTCTAAGGGTGGAACTGAGATTCAAATCAAGTAATAGATTTTTCCAGGATCACCCAAGTGATTGTTGGTAGAGCCGGAAACAAAAACTGAGTATCTTGGCTTCCAGTACATGCTCTTTTTATTGCATATCTCACTGTTGGGAGGAAAAGCCTATAGAAGTCCCAGAGTAGGGACGGTCAAGGAGGATGGAAAAAACAAACAAAGAGACTGACACGTGTTGTGTCCCAGTGTGGTATTAGACAGATTCTCAGTTCTCCACAAAAGAGTACCCATCCAGACCAAGCAGTAGGTTCACAGAATAGTCTGATTTCTAAGTTTTAAAGGTAGCGAAATACTTATTTCTACATATATCAGTTTGGCTTCTTGCCTTAGGAAGGACAGCCAGGCCACCATGTACAGTGTTGGTTTGACCCTTCCCAACCCCAGGAAGTACCACTGACACGAGAGGCACTATATATTTATATATTTGCTACTAAGAATTTCTGGAAGGTGACAGTAAAATGCTTTGTTCTATCAAAATCAATGTACGATACCATTTTTTTTTTTTTTTTTGAGATGGAAGTGAAACGTCTTGAGGAGGAAATTTCTTCGCGTTAACCCACTCAAAGCCAGATAGGTGAGTATCATGGACATAATCTAGGGTCCAGATCAATGGAAGAGAAATTCGGTTTTCGTTTGTTTGCTTATTGATTTATTCATACATTCATTCATTCGTACATTATGCATTCATTTAAAAAGTATACTCTGGTGTATAGTCAATGCTAGACATTGTGCCTTGACCCTGGGATGCTTAAGACCAAATTACTGTTGCCAGAGTACTCAGGCCAATGGAAGAATCAGACAAGTAGATAAAATATACTAGTGAGGGTTTCATGTGAACCCAGAGATAGGAAATGTTACCCAGGCTTTTATGGGAACAGACAAGGTGGGAGAGTGAGCAAAAATCACTTTCCTGCCCAGGTAGCATGAAAGTGTTCCAAGCTGAGGGAACAGCATGTTTTAACACTGGAGGTAATAAGCTCTATCTTCCACACTTAACATGTATTTATTTATTTAAACCTCATAACAGCCTATGAGACAGGCACTGACATGAGAGGACATCATGTTCCTGATGAGGAAACAAAGGCACTGAGAGATTAAATAAATTGCTCAAAGTTACAAAACAGGTAGAGAATAGACCTAGCCTTTGAACCCAGAGAATCAAGCTACTGGGTTCACACTACTCACCTCTTCCTCTCTTTTGAGAGAATGGGTGCTTTATGAGGACCCTGTTGGGTTGATGCTCAGCACTGGGGTTAGAGATAGTGAGATACAAGGCTGGAGAAGCCCATGGGTGTGAGTTAAAAGGAGCTTTCATGCCTGGAATGATATGATTCAGGGCTGGTTGTAAGAACGTAAACCTTGTTTCTTGGTCTGTTCCTGCTGGTGACTCCACCTTTTCTACTGGCTGCTTCCCATAATCCACTGTCCCAGCCCCCCAAGGGTCTTATACCTAACAAACTGTAGGGACCCCAGGAAATTACTCATCTTCCGCATTCCGTGTCTATACTGACTCTAGAGACATCTTCCAGAGGTTGTTTTGTCAATTCTTAAACTAAATTTCCATCCATTTATTTTGTTACTATGAGGTTCTTTTCCCTACATGTTGAGTGATGGGAAAGGGGTCCCAAAAACTGAATTTCGGTTGTTCAAGGACTCTGACTTAGACTGACTCCAGTTCAATTGTAAGTTTACACTATTGTGTGAGTGTAGCATTGAAGTTCTAATAAAGCTAAAAAGAATGCATACATTTCAAAATATCTGTTACTTTCTTTCTTAAGAAACTTTAGTCCGTTAGGCAGAGGCAAACTTTATCCTTGAAAGATTCTTAGGGAAAAAAAAATTTTAACTTAAAGGAAAAAATATCATATTCCATATTTGATATATGTGTGTGTTAGCACATTAAAATTACTGTGCAAGTTCTTGCCACTGTTCATAGTATTTGATCAAATGAGCAGAGAGTACTTTTTTTTTTTCTCTCTGTTGGATTCAGTGATATGGATATTAAACTATTAAAAGATCAAAGCATCACACACACAAGTTACAAAATATGTTTTAGCAAACACTGGAGTATTTCCATGAGAAAACATAGCATAAAGATCTTAATCATATGTCCCTTCTGAAAACCAGCTTGGTGTGGGTATTTTGCTATTGGTCATGGAAAGCAATGTCCTGTCTATCACTTTGGTTCATTTGTGTGTGAATGAGTTCCCCTGTTAGGAAAGCCGCCATATTTTTAACAGAATGGGTACTGGTCTTGGAGTTAGGGGGCTGGGGAAGGAACTTCATACTAACCCCAACTCAACCATTACCTAACCCTGGATGAGCCTCTTTACTTTGAGAAACTTAGCTTTTATCATAAATGGATTGAATTCTATGATCTCTGAAGATACTTGTTTGCCTAATTCTACGGTGAAATAAGACCAAAACTTTGATACTGATATAGACAGGCAAGCCTCGGGTAAATGTACATTTTATTTAATCAGGACTCCACAATCTTTTTCTGTAAAGGACCAGGTCATGAATATATTAGACTTCACAACTACTCGACTCCAATGTAGCAGGAAAGCAGCTATAAACAGTAGCTTAGCCACAGTACGGTACCCTCTATTGACAAAAACAGACAACAGACAACATGCAGGATTTGGCCAGCAGCCTCCTGATTGAGATGGTGGCTGTGAAAGGGTTGGGGGTAAATAGTGGGTAAGGGAGAGGCTACATGAACCTGCTTCAGGCTCACCTTGCAAAGGACACCAGAGCCACTCAACCCATGCCACTTCCAAGAACCAAAGAACAGACCCAGGAGAGTTTCTCCCACAGGGATGAAAGAGTTAAGAAGTCAGGGGCAGACACAATTGTTTCTTTCTAGGGAAACTATTCGGACTTGGGAATATACTCTGCCACACAGCTGGAACTCATTACTGCTGAAGTTTTTTAAGTTAAAAAGTTTTATTTAGGCCCCTGCAAAGGTTTTCTTAGGCCAAGAGCGAAACCTTGCGCTCACACTGCAAGCTCTCCCCAGCCAAGAGCTTCAGTCAGCTCTCCCATCATTTCTCTTGCCCTCACTGCCTTTCTGCTGACCCTCCTGCCACCTTCTGCCTCATCCCTCTCCCTTTCTTCTGGACTCCTTCATCCACTATCTGTCCACATGGATCCTCTCTGGTAAGCAGGACATTCCTGTTTCAGAAATAGGAAAATTGCATAACTGAACAATTGAAACATTCGCTTGTTGTTAGCTGGGATCCAAAAATGCAAATGTTTTAGGTGGACTCTAGACTCTAACCCAGAGCCTTGGGTACAGACCCAGAGGGGGAAGTCCACAGACCGTTGGAAGGCAGGTCAACACACACTGATAAGAAAGTGAAGAAAATAGATTCTTTTCCCTTTTTTTCTTTTTTAAGATTTTATTTATTTATTTGACAGATAGAGATCACATGTAGGCAGAGAGGTGGGCAGACAGAGAGAGAGGAGGAAGCAGGCTCCCTGCTGAGCAGAGAGCCTGACGTGGGGCTCAATCCCAGGACCCTGGGATCATGACCCGAGCTGAAAGCAGAGGCTTTAACCCACTGAGCCACCCCGGCGCCCCTCTTTTCCCTTTTTTAAGGTTGATTCAAAGGATGCAAGAGGTGGTTTGCCTGATGTGAATGGTGGTAAACCTCAGTTAACGAAAATTTGATAAATAATAGTCCTTAGTTAACTAGACACCTTTTTTTTTTCTTTACTTTTAGGCTAAAGAAGTAAGAGTGAGGACACAGCTGGTGTCAGGGTTTGATAAATGGGATGCTTATAGTTAACCTCCTAGTGTCATTATTTCTAGAATCCTGTCTATAGCCCAGATTAGCAACAGTGGACATAATTGGTAACAATTTGGGTTCACAGTAACCCCTTTTACACTGTAGGTTCAGAATCACTGCAGTTCAACAACACTCCCCCTCCTCTGTGTCATCAAAGAAGCAGGAAGGTACCCCAGACTCCTAATAGGACTGTCCATAAGACCCTGACAGAGGGTTTCTCTGGTGAGATCACTAATTCATCAGAAAATTGCTAAGAGGAGTAATTCTTTTCCCAAGCACTGTATTAGAGATCTACTAACTTTAGGCAACCATGGGTAACTCTGGTCAGGTCAGCCATCCTTTAGGAAGTTTGGTGGCAGAGCTACATGTGGCTAGAGTAGAAATATAGGGGCTTGAGAGGCATAGATTTGGGTCTGAGCTCTCACAAAATAAACACAGCATTCAGTATGTAAATTTGGAGTAGCCAAGCTAAATATTCTGGAGTTGAAATAGGAGGATAACAATAGTAGTCATATTAGGGACGACTAATGTTTACTGAGTCCTTACAACACAGTATGTGCTTTCCAAGCATTGTGTGAGGCAGATATAGCTGCTCCCATTTTACAGACAAGGAAACTGAGGCTCAGAGATAGAATGGCTTTATTGGTGACACTGGGCTACCAGGAATCTGAACGAGGATGCAGGCCAAGGGCTGGCTGGTTGCAGCACCCAACTTACATTCTGGGTAAACAGGAGGAAAGGCCCCTAAATTAGACCTGCAACCTGGATTCTAGGGGAAACTGTGACAGTAGCTGGGTAAACCATATATCCAGGTGGCAGAGCCTCCTTGCTTTATGGAGAGACAAATGAAAAACAGGAAACACCTATGTGAATATAATAACTGTACAGAGTAGTGGGTGCAATGCAGAAATTAAAATAAAGTCAAAGAAAAACTGGGGAATGGGACTTAAAGTTCAGGCTATTCGAGGATGGTGTCTCTGCGGAGGTGACATCTTGAGGGCTTTGTGGTATTTGAGGTGGGGGCTGGAAGAAAGTAATGAGGAACTAGAGAAGAAAGCAGATGCCAGAGACCAGGTAACTAAGTGATCCTCCCCGCCAAGCCATCTTGTGGGGCCTGGTGAAGCTCTTCTCAGGGGTCCCTTCTATAGACCAGGACACAGTTGTGTCTCTTCTGGTATCCTTGGGAACTCCTCAGGGGGTTCAATCCCATGTCTTGAGGAGTTGAAGAGTTCATGGTTCTCCCCTCTGGAAAGTCTCTTAGAAATGGCCTTCAGCTCTCTCCTTCCACAGAAGTGAGAACTAAAACTCAGAGAGGTGAAGCTACTGGACCAAGATCACATGCCCATTGCTTGGTCTCCCCCAACGCACCCCATACCAGCCCTAATATTCCTCCAAGCTGCCTATTATCCAAACCACAGGTTCATTGTCTCAAGCAGTTGTTCTGAATCTGTTTCCTGCCAAAGCACAGGTGGTCGGTGCCACTTGCATTTTTGACAGATGCCCTGAGATATGCCAAGATCAAACACTGTGAAATAGATGAGCTCTATTGTGGGGTATGTATAATATATGTGTAATTCAAGGCTGAGACCCAGACTCCACCTCTTCCACAAGCCAAAAAGCACATTGTTATGCAAATGAGTGAGAGGGAGGCTATTATAAAAGGGACCAATTTTGAAAATCATTAATGTGTTTTTTCTTTGCATTCTAATTGCAGCATTCCTAATTTCTCCCCTCTGCAGATGGATTTGCTGAACCATGCACCAGGAAAAGCAAAAGTAAAACACATTGTTATTTTCAAAATAGTACCCCATTTCATTTCTTCCTTGGTAAACTCTGACATACTCATAAATAATTTTCACTTACATGTAAGAGCCACCTTTTTCAAGTTGGTTGCCCCAAGTCTGTTTTGAATATCTAATTTTCTCTCCATCCTCCAAGCCCTCCAATTCTGCATTGGTAAACTCTGGTGTTGTTAGCTCACCTCCTACCACTGGGGGTCACTACTCAAGCCCCAAAGAGGTTTGACGATCCCCTGACATTGACTCCATGACTCCCCCAAGTTGCTCACCACTGGAGCAAAGTATACTCAGCAGAACTGAACCACAGTGGGTCCTACAGCATTGGGAGTGAGTAGCTTGTTTGTTGATAATTCTACCCAGTCATCTATCAGGTTCCCCTTCTAACCTCTGCTTGCCTGGCTTGAGTGACAAAGTGGTACTAGATGAGTTAGCCCTTGTAGGATCAATGTGGCTTTCACTCTGCTTCTCAGGGCTTTCTTAAACAGGTCTTGGCATCCACATCACTATCTGTATTCTTTCTGACCTTGTTATAGAGTCCTGTCATTTTCTCCACAGTGTCTTAGAAGAAGTCTCAGGTCAGTGAATTAGTGGTCTGAGTCCAAACTAGAACTGGAGGGTTCTTTTGTAGGATAACAATTAGTCTTTTAGAATTTTCAGAATTCAAGAAAGAGCTTCATGAGAACTTATCTTGTTCCTCCCATCTGCTGATTATTCTACATCTATCTCCCTAATCTTAGTTTGGGCATTTGTTAATCTTCCTAAGATATAGGTGTAGGACGTCCACAGGCCCTTGAAATCCTAGTTGATTTCAGCACTCTTCCATCCGCATAGCTGGCCACAAATTCACTCATCCAACAACTGAAACGTGTAAGGAAAATGCAATTTTATTACTTTATAACTAATTCCAAACTATTTCTGATAGAAAGGGGTAAAACAAATTTTAGTCCTAGCTACTTAAACACTTCAGTAACACCTGTTCCCTGAAATACTCCCTTTAGAAAGTGTTCAGTGTCTCAGAGATTTTAGTTTTCTGGTCACCTCCTTGATTATTCTGTAAGAGGAGTCTAGGTATATGGGGGGATGGAAGGATGAGGTGGCTCATGTGACCTTGTGAGAAGGGGAAGAGCTGACTTCTAATGCTAAGCATTCTTTGACCCGGTCAGTGCTCTTGGGGAGTACTGTCCATTCCCCTCTTTGCTAACTTGGCTTCTTCTTTCTCCTCTGGTATAAAGGTCCACCTAGCAACTGTTGCAGGATCATTTCACGCACTAGCCATAGAAAAGACTCTACCATAGTCCTCTAGGCTCTCAATACCACATTTACCTTAAATGGGTACAAAAAGCATTTTTTAATAATAACCTCAACTCAAGGCCACCTTCAGCCTCACCACGTGGCTGTCAAACTTGCTCTGATGTGACTATGCCCCAGATGCCATGGGGAAGCCTGTGATTTGTGGCACCTTCCAGAGCCTCAAAAGGGGTGTGAGAGATAGGAGGTGCCCTTCTCTCTTCAGAGTTTTCTCCACTTTCCTAAAGTAACTTCCGTTTTGAAGCCAAAGGTGGGAGAAGAGAATATCAAGACACATCATCTATCCATTTTGCCTTCTGTCTCTACTTTCCTTTTTTCCTGAGATTGGTGCCTGAGCATATTGAGGGAAAGATAGGACTTTTATCTTGTACTCTTTTATATCATACTCTATTACTATGAATTCCAAGCTTCTGTAACAATTTAAGGGGTATATTCACCACCCCACAGAGGTCTTAGGGCTGAATCTTCTGGGAATGGCCCATGCGAAAAAGGAGATAAAAGGATTGGAAAACTTTCTGAACAAAAAATCCAATACCACACCTTATTTCTTGCTTTGAAATCTTATTTTGAATGAACATTAACTGTGAACTCCTTTGTGACATCTCCACTTCCCCATCAAATAAATGACCAGGTCAAGCAGAGTGAAGGTCAAGTCCATAGAAGGAAAGGAGAGTAAAATGCATTAAAAAACTATTATCTCTGTTTTGGTATGATAAAGATGATCTTGTATCCACCCCAATATCTTAGCTATTATTAGTAACAAACCATTTATTACTAATAGTGTCTATCAGTATAACTGTGTCACACCAGGGAAATATGTTTAGCTAATTTGTAGTCTAGCCCTTTAAAACTTCATGGGCTTCCTAGTTATCTCAAGACATAATGAAAAGTTTTCAATAATAAATTGTGTCTGTTAACTTTCTAAGATGCATAAGGAGTTGGTGAGTGCCTCATTTCTCTGAATCATCATTTTGAGCCATAATTGCAACTCTGTCAATTGCACTGAACACTGAAAGTACAGAAGACTGAGTTGAAAGGATAATTAACCACAGATACTCTCTGAAAGTAGTCCTTTCCTCATAAATTTATTTATGTCTCTTGGTTTTCTGATCACTTCATTTTTTAAATGTAGGACCTAACTAATGAATTGTTGAACACTACATCAAAAACTAATGATATACTATATGCTGGTTAATTGAACATAATAACAACAAAATTTAAAAAGTGTTTAATTGAAAGATCTTCTTGTTTTGGTTCTAGTTAATTAAGGTGTTGCTATAATTCAGGTAAAGCAATCTTCTTGCTCCAAAATTTGAGGCAAGTCTCTTGCATTCTTCTTATGAAAGCTGGTCTGGACTATTGCGAAAAATCTGCTATTTTTTTTCAATTCTTTTTTAAAAATTTATTTATGTTCAGCATAACAGTATTCATTGTTTTTGCACCACACCCCGTGCTCCATGTAATCCGTGCCCTCTCTAATACCCACCACCTGGTTTCCCCAACCTCCCACCCCCCGCCGCTTCAAACCCCTCAGATTGTTTTTCAGAGTCCATAGTCTTTCATGGTTTTTAATGTTTTTAAATCTTGCTTTAAAAAAAAAAAATCTGTTTTTAAAGCTTGCTTTAAAACTGTTGAAAGTCCCCAGGCCAGCTCCAGGAAATGTTGGGCAGAAATCCCCATTGTCATCTTTGAGTCTCCATATTCAGAATGCTCCCTTCAGTGCTCATTAATTTTAGCTTTCATAACATTGGCACTGCCAAAGAGTCCCCTATTCAGATGATAATCTTAGTTTTATTGTTGTTGTTGCTGTTGTTGTTGTTTTTCTTCCCTCTAGTTATCATGCCCTAGTTTGAGAGGGTAGCTTGAGGAAAAAGTGCAGCTTGGTGGTCGTGACCATAGATTTGATTTGACACATCTCCATTAAAGAGACACTTCAAGTGTCTGGGTTCCCAAAGCACACTTCCTGTTCAAACAGCACTTCCCGCCATGTCTTTAGGCAATCTGATGGGTAGAGAATAGATTATGAACTCGTATCTATGTGAGTTCATGACTGTGCTGAATTCTTCCCTTTCATAAATGTTCTTTGGACATGGGTAAAGAAC
Source organism: Mustela erminea (assembly GCF_009829155.1). Taxonomy (NCBI): domain Eukaryota; kingdom Metazoa; phylum Chordata; class Mammalia; order Carnivora; family Mustelidae; genus Mustela; species Mustela erminea. The sequence continues at coordinate 18,524,483 of NC_045619.1, forward strand.
ACTACTGGGCAAGGCCAGGTTTATGAGAACTAATTTTAAACCGATAGACCTCCTGCATTCTAAAAATACCTGAGATTTTGGCTGTCCATAGGAAATGGAGATTTCCTTTCAAGGCCATCAAACTTGGGATGGATACTCTCTTTCTTGACAGCTACCTAATTTGAGCTACAAGGATAGTATACGCATTCAGTCAGATGAATACAATATTCTATTTTTGTAACGTGCAGAGACTTGATCTATAATCCAACTGGGAGTGTATTTTTATTACCTATTTCCTTTTACAAATATTGAAATCATTCAATAAATAGTTTTGAAGTCAATCTTATGCCAGCACTGATTTCAAGCCAGAGTTTCCCAAAATTTTTGGTCTTAGGATCCCCTTACGCACTTAAAAATTATTGAGGACCCCAAAGAACTTCTGTTTATGTGGGTTCTATCTGTCAACATTTACCAATATTTACCAGTGTAGAAGTTAAAACCCAAAAACTTTTTAAAAGATTGATCAATTGACTTTAATAATAATAAATCAGTAACATGTTAACACAAATAACATTTATAAATATCATAGCATAGCTTTGCTTTTCAAAACCACAAAAAATAGTAAGAAAAATGACATTGTTTTACATTTTCACAAACTTCTTTAGTATCCGGCTTCATCTGATAGCTGCATTCAATCTGTTGTGATATGTGTTTTGGTTAAAGTATATAAAGAAAATCTGCTCATATAGTTATGCAGTTGGAAAAGGGAAAGTATTTTGATAGCCTTTCAGATGATTGTAGATAATCTTCTTTGATGCCAAAATAAAACTTGATTAATAGTAAGTTCTTAAAACTTAGTTGCAGGGTGCCTGGGTGGCTCAGTTGGTTAAGCAGCTGCCTTTGGCTCAGGTCAGGATCCCAGATCCTGGGATCAAGCCCTGCATCCTGCTTCCTGCTTAGTGGGAAGCCTACTTCTTCCTCTCCCTCTGCCTGTCCCCTCTGCCTGCCACTCTGCCTACTTGTGCTCTCTCTCTCAATCACTCTGTCAATAAATAAATAAATACATCTTTAAAAAAAAAAAAAACTTAGTTGCAAGGAGGAATTTGAAACCATATCAATTACATTTTCATACTCTGGTACATTAAAATACATTAGTCTATTGTGGCACTTGAAACTGACCCTTTAACCATGCATAATTTTGTAACTGTATCCGTCATTCACTTGGAAAATGATAGTTCACTGAGTTATCCAGATAGTCTAAAAGTTGACACATTACAAAAGACTATGTATGATATTTTTAAATCACACATTTGCTAATATCACTATCATACCCAAAAAAGTCTTTAAGTATTCCGATGCTGTCAAAATGATAGTGGCAGATGTGGTTTTCCAAAATTCTCATTTTCACTGGAAAATTTCAATTTTATCATCAACTATACTGTTAGCTGTTTTCCTTAAAGTGTCATTTTCATTCATTTTTGAGAAAATGTCTACCGTATATCCAAATGTAAATGACCATAATTTGACTGTTGGTTGTTCTTTCAAGTAACAATTGGGTTTCATGAAAAAGGTGGCTAGTGCTGCTTATAGCCAAACAATTGCAGAAATGCTTTTCCTCAAGGTAACCATTATGCTCCATTTTTGAGGGGGCATGCTTTATAGGTGCTTTCCTTTTATCACATGGAATATAAAAGAGATGTGTACTCCAAAGTCACAATTTTTAAACATTTTTTGTTGTTTTGTTGAGAACATTCTTTAATAAATGTTTTTATTTTATGAGGGAGCTGGGTGGCTCAGTTGGTTAAGCGTCTGCCTTTGGCTCAAGTCATGACCCTAGGGTATTGGAATCAAGGCCCACACAGGACTCCCTGCTCATTGGGGAGCTGGCTTCTGCCTCTCCCTCTCCCACTCCCCTTGCTTGTGCTTGCTCTCTCTCTCTCTGTTAAATAAATAAATAAAATCTTTTTAAAACATTTTTTATTTTATTCATTTATTTTTCTGGAAGGAACTTAAAATGAGGAGTCCCTGTCTGTACAGCTTCATGGCTACTTCATGATTTGTGCTAAGGAACCAGTGGTTTTACCTACGATTGCTTTCACACATCACAGAAAAATGTCAACACAGTAAGAAAAAAAAAAAGACATTTAATGTCTTATTATGAAAATAATTTGATCAGAGTTTTATGGATCACACTTTGAGATCCATTATTCAAAACACTGAGAATACTCATAAAGTCCCTTCTCTCATAGGGATGACATTTTTCTGCAGATCAAGCACTGGGGGAGAAGACATTATACAAATTAAAGAATAAGCTAATGGCAGAGTAGTAAGGGCTAATATGAATATACAGCAGTGTGGTATGCTAGGGAAGAAAGGCCAGAATAGGTAAATTACCTAATTTGGAAGGCATCTTTGATGTGTTGCCCTAGGATCTGAGCACTGAATGATGAGAAAACCAGTCATGTAATGATTTGGAGGAAGAAATTTCCAGACTGAGGGAAGAGGTAATGCAAAGCCCTAAGATGGGATTGAGTATGGCTTCATGTTCAAGGAAGGCAAAGGGGGGCAGTGTGCCTGAAGTTAGCAAATGAGGTGCCTTATGGCAGGAGATGTGGGGGCAGAGGTCACATCCATTCATGGGCCCACCTGCCACGTGGCAGATCGGTGTGCTGACAGAGCACAGAATTTGCATCCAGGTTCTGTTTTTATTATTTGCTAGTAGAGTAACTTTAGTCAGGTTAGTTGGAGACATTAGGTTTGGTTCCCCAGGCACCAGGCACTGTGGTGGAGTTTTGCATGCCAAAATTTAACTGGGGAAACCCAAACACCCGTACTGAAAGAGGGAATGAGAAATGGGGTAAGGTAAAAGGGAATTGTGGCAAAGTTGCTACAGTTTAGAAACAGTGAATGTGGGAAGGCCCTTCAGAGATGTTCTGAATGGAGGCAAGGGGATGAAGCTTTGTATCCTTATCCTGTCAGGTCAGTAGATGAGGGTTATCTTGGGTAGGGGACCTGACTTTGTACAAATCAACTTCCTTTCTAGGGAGGGGCTCAGCTATGATCCATCAGTAGCCTACAATTTTGTCTGAAGAAGGGACACTTGGTGCTAAGGGGAATGTGGCTAGCACACCACATCCCCTATACTTAGCTTCTCTGAGTTTTCCTTTCTTTATGTATAAACTGGAGAATCAGAATAGTTGAGTGACTCAAATAAGATAATGTGTAAGAAAAGACTTTATTGAAAACATGGTTAAGTGGGGGTTGTTGATACTAAAGGGAGTTTACAGGACTTTTGTGTTTCTGCTGTGAATTCTTCATTATATTTGAATGTATTTTTACAAATATAGTAATATTTGTTTTATATAGAAATTTACCTTCAGAATATGTGAACTTTCTAAAATAACATTATTTTAACAAACTAACAGGTGAGCAGTTCTGGAATCATTTTTTGAATTATCCCTTCATGTAGCCTTTCCTATGTGACTATAGATCATATTTACCACTTTGTGTTTTTCTTCTCTAGAGAATGCTATCATGAATTACTGAATCATGTTCCTTTGTTAGCAGATATGGAATATGACAAGTTCTTACAGTATTTATTCTTTTGTTTTTCACTCATTGTTGTCTAAATTACAAACTTAGGAAAATCAGACTAAGAATTTCTTAAGGGAAAAGAAAGGATTCCCACGATCAAATAAGTTTGGGCAATAGCTGTTTGAGCAAAGTTTACTTACTGTAGAACTTCTTGGGGCCTTTAATAAGTGAATACTTTGTTGTCTCTGAGTATGGAATATAGTATGAGGTATAAGAACATAGACAATGCAAAATGGCATACACTTTTTTCTCCTAATGATTAAAATCCTGAAAAACTGATTTTGAGACATTTTGGTTAACATTGAATAAAGTTCTTATAGGGCTTCGGTGAATCTCTAAGATCATCTTGTCATCTACTTCACCCACTCACCTGCCAACCTTCCATTAACAGAGGTACAAACAAAAGCACATCCAAGAATTCAGTAGAGTGAGGTATTTTGTTTGCAGGAAATAATTTCTGGAGAAACATATTTTGTATCCATACCAGATCCCCATCCAGCATTCAGCCTATCACAAGGTCATCTCCATCATCACTTCTTGGTCCAGACAAATCATACTCCCATGCAGTCCTCGGCCCTATGGAGGGACAACAATTTCACTGTCAACTTATTATTTGACTCCTCTCAATACACCAGGCAGAAGTTTAAATTTTATTTCAATTATGTAAATTAAAAACAAATTTTATTCCAACTAAGACCTAATCAATTCTAGTTTCTTAAAAAGGAAAAAAAAAAAAAAGAAGAAGAAGAAGAAGCGAAACAACTTGGCTCTTGGCAAGCCAGGACCTAGTTGCAAGGCTCAGACAAGGGATAGAACCTGGAATTAAGACCTTTTTTTTTTTTTTAAAAAAAAAATAACCTTCTGATTGAATAATGGATGAAGGGAAGAAGTGAGATTTCAAGGAGAGAGGATCCAATGTGAAGGAAAAGCAAGTGTCATTTGATTTCAGGCTATTGGAAGGACAAGCATAGATACTTGTTAACTCTTGTTCCTCTCTTTTGCTCACTAGAACACTGGACCTAATTATCTTAGATCATATAATGATTTTAAAATTTAGCAACAGGAAAAGTACATTTTATATTTATGGTTTTTTCCCACATAAGGAGATAGGATGAGCGATATAAGACTTTTTTGTTTTGTTTTGTTTTGTTTTATGATCTCTAAAATTAGTCATGGATGTGCTGCCCTTTTGTGAAGATCACACGGTAGAAAGCATACCAGACTAGGAATCAGACCTGAGTGGGTCTTGGTTTTGTCAGGGATTGACTGACATGGTCTCTTGGTCAAGTCACTTCGTTTTTCAGTCCTCAATTTCCTTCTCATTCCTGGGTGGAGGCTGAACTGGATGAGACAACTTCTAGCTCCATCATTCCAGCTTTCTTTGATTCCATGTCATTCTTCTTCTTAAACATTGACCCATTCTCCCATTGCTTGTAAGATCAAGTCCAAAGTTCTTCAACTGTTATTCAAGAACTTCTAGTTTCTGACCCTACTCTTCTTTTCAGGTTCAGCTCTCAGCCCAGCCTATTCCTCTAAAGATACATCTGCTTTCCTGCTACTTATTTAGATGCAGCTCCCATGTAAGGCTAGCCCAAAGTATCACCTCTACTCAGAATCCTCCTTTTCTGGGAAGAATCTGTACCTCTTTAATGCTGATGGCCACTGGGGTATTTTTGGCCCTCCCCACTTACTGGAGGGTACTATTAACTTTTTTTTCCCTTTATAAATATTCATGTCCACAAATATACTACTATACTGTATTTTATGCAGATTTCTTTTCTTTTTTTTAAGCGCAGGACCTGGTAATGAAGAGAACATAATGGAAGTTTGTTAACATTTTTAAAATTGATTGATGATTTGATGATTTTTTTTTCTTTTTAGCCATAGTAACGAATTAATTCACACACTCTAACTTGGGCTAATGTATCAGTAGTAGATTCATTTATTAAACAGGTTTTCTGGGATCAAGAGTGTGGCTGTAACCATGAAATGGAGACAAGCCACTAGCCATAGGTCTTCTTTAGATCCCTACTCTGGATAATTATGTTACCGTGTCCTTATTACATCTAAATGCTCTGTGCATTCTCATCATGTTCACCAGTGCTTCAGGAACATAATCTCGTTCACAACTTAAAATCGTCCCCTGTGGTTAGGAAGTCTTGTGTTTTGTTTTTGTTTTTCTTTTTTTATTGTAATGTGATGAGCACTGGTGCTATATGCAACTAATGAATCATTGAACATTATACTAAAAACTAATAATGTACTATAAAAATCTTTAAAAAATATTAAATAATTAGGGGTGCCTGGGTGGCTCAGTGGGTTATGCCTCTGCCTTCAGCTCAGGTCATAATCTCAGGGTCCTGGGATCAAGCCCCGCATCGGGCTCTCTGCTTATTCGGGAGCCTGCTTCCTCCTCTCTCTCTGCCTGCCTCTCTGTCTACTTGTGATCTCTGTCTGTCAAATAAATAAATAAAATCTTTAAAAAAATATTAAATAGTTAGAGGAAGTCTTGTCAAACAGATACCTAAGTAGTTTACCCTTGGTCACTCACCTAGCATACAGCAGAATTGAAATTTGAAGTGGGACTTTCTGAGTCTAAGGTCAACATTCTTACCTGGAGTGGTCAGGAAGCACACATAATAAAAAAGCTTTATGAAGTAACATTTTATAGCCAATATGTTATGGACAGTGTACTTAGAATGTTCTCATTTGTGATTTCTATTTAGTATCTGACTGGACTGGGCTAAAAGAGAGCATTCTCTCCCGTTCCATTGTGGACAGAGCAGGAGCTACCACATGAAAATGTATGGCTTTTTACTTTAGAAAGCCTAAGAGAAATTATGGTCAAGTGCTGATAACTTTAGTCTCTAGGAACTGGTGTGGAAGCAACTAGGTATTGTTAGAGGTGGTAGGACTGTATCTGAAAGCTACTGAATTTAGGAATATTGCATAGTATGCATGCTGTCAGGAGAAGCAATATAATGGTGCCCCACAGTAAAGGAACAGGACAAGGAAACCTTGATGACAATCAATGCAACCTTGGGCAAGTCACTTAACCTCTCTAGGCCTTATTTTCTTTGTCAGTAAGATGAACATAGCAGAGTCTGCTTCACATGTTTTTTGAGAGAATTAAGTGATATAATTCATTTACTGAACGCATATTTGCTGAGTGCTTATATCAAACACACTTTAGATCACAAGGATTCAACAGAGAACAAATTAAGCAAAAATCATTGCTCCCAGAGATTATTTGTCCAGAAAAGACAATAAATGAAACAGATGAGTGAAATTTATAGTGTATTAGACATTGATAAATACCGAAGTGAAAAAGTAGACAAAGAAGCAGAGAGGGGGGTGCTAGTAGGTTAGGAGGGGTCAGAGAAGGGTTCACTGAGAAGACTGTATTGAAGCAAATCCAGAACGACTCATCTGGTTACCCCCCCCCAAAAAAAAGGTGAGAATAAGGACCCGAGGTAGGAATGTGCCCAGAAAGAGCAAGGAGACCAGTGTAACTGAGCAGAAAGAGAAGAACAGCAGGAGATGATGTTAGAATCAATAAGGCCTTACAGGTTAGCTTGAGAACTTCCACTTTCATTTACTCTGAGTGATGTGTGAAGTCTTTGGAAGGTTCTGAACAGAGCAGTGACATGATCTGACCTAGGTCTGAACACCATGACTTTGGCTGCTGTGTTGAGAACAGACTAAGGGGATGGTGGGGGTGGAGAAGGGAGATCATTAGGAGATTATGGCAATAATTTCAGCCAGAGAAGGGGAAGGGCATCAAAACAGCCACTTGGCGAAATAACATAATTTCTCCCATTGTATTGTGTGAACATCTAAATACACCTTTATTTCCATGTTCATCAGAGCACACTGGGCAGCTGTGGAGACAGATTTTCCATGCTGTTAGGTTGGAAACAGATATGGAACCTCAAATACCAATCCCCACAAGTTAAAGAAAGTTCTCTGAGTCAGCTAGCCATTGTTAAGACATGTTGGTGTCTTCAGAAGCATCCATCCAATGCAGGGAAGATTCACTCTACTGAGTAGTGGGGCTATATCCAGAGGGTATATCCAGATGCTGACATAAGCCTTTCATTAGGGCTGCAGGAAGGCATTCAGTTTGTTCGAGCAACCAAGCAGATCACATTATAAATTGAATCAGATTTCAGGTTCTCTGAGAATCCAGGTTGACACTGGCATCATTGATGTGGTGCATCCTGGGAAGTCTCAGCCTGATGTCTCTGCAGAGCATAGTTACTGGACTACAAAAGAAAACAATGTGTGTAAGACAGTTTCCACTGTAATGAAATTCTCCCTAGTTATGTAGACTTGGCTTCTCTGCTATTTAGAAGCAGGTGGAAAGTTGTTCTAATAAAATTATTATTAAAAAAATGTTTCAAATTACCTTAAGCAAGCATTGGTAGATGACTAGCTCGCTCCCACACTGACCAACCATCTGGTCTGACCAAGTCGTTCCATGCTTTCAGCTGGACATACCTTGCATGAGGTCTTTAACATGGCAGCTCTATAGTTGGCTTTGCCAACCATGACAGAAAAGCCAGGGAAGTTTATCCTGTGTTCCTCTGCTGATACACTTCATTTAAGGATTTGTGAGCAATGCAGCCTGCCCCAAGTTATCCCAGACCTAGCAACCCACAACCCTGCAAAAACACAGAGGCTCCCCCAGAGGCCTTCTGCAACAGTTCCATGTCCAAGTGCATTTTTGGCAACCAGAAACACAGCCTTCTACTGGAAAAGTTTGCATGTTACCCACCCTCTAAGAGCTAAGAAATAGAGCCAAGGTTGCAGAAAGGCTGTACCCATTGAAAGAATGCCATCTCAACTCTCTCCCAAAGGGGTGTATGAATGTCCAGGAATTGAAGTCCATATGGCACAGCCAGCAGCCTGTCTTTCCTTTGGGAGCCATCAGTCTCCTACATCACTTAGAAATGGTTCCCATGCTGATTGGCCTTCTGTCCCCTCTGTAGGATGGGAAGAAGATTGTATCCCTGTTTCTAGGACAGCAACTCTTAAGGGAAAGGAACTGGATTTCTTATGTGTCCTTGAATGTGGTTGGAGAAGCCCAGTGGTTAGAGATGGCATTACTGTGTTACTCATCCGGTAGAAACAAGATAGTGGTAGCTTACAGAAGCAGTAGTTGCAGGACTGGGGGATCAATCCAGAAAACATTTGTTTCCTTTCCAATGGAATTGTGCTACAGTTAAAGACTACAGACAAACTCATTTAAAATTCTACTTTCTGGCTTAGCAGACCAGCGTTTAGAAGTATCACACTAGTGTGCACACTGAGACTCCTCACAAGGTCAAAGTCTACCTCATCTTCATTCTATATGAGCCTCTATTTTGTGCAGATATAGTGACTAAGGTTTTCAGTGTTTCCGAATCAAATCGCTTAGCAGTGGATTTGATATTCTTCAAGATAGCTGTTATATGTTAGTTTTGCAAATGCAGAATTTTTTTATTATGTCACCATGTATGTAGTCACCATACAGTACATCATTAGTTTTTGATGTACTGTTCCTGATTCATTGTTTGTGTATAACACCCAGTGTTCCATGCAATCTGTGCCCTCCTTAATACTCAACATGAGGTTCACCCATCCCCCTACTCCTCTCCCTTCTAAAACCCTCAGTTTGTTTCTCAGAGTCCATAGTCTCTCATGATTCATTTCTCCCCTTTATTTCCCTCTTTTATTTTTCCCTTCCTTCTCCTAATGTCCTCCATGCTATTCCTTATGTTCCACAAATAAATGAAACTATATGATAATTGTCTTTTTCTGTTTGACTTATTTCACTTAGCATAATCTCCTCCAGTTCCATCCATGTCGATGCAAAAGTTGGGTATTCATCCTTTCTGATGCCTGAGTAATATTCCATTGTATATATGGACCACATCTTCTTTATCCATTCATCTGTTGAAGGGCACCTCAGTTCCTTCCACACTTTGGCTATTGTGGACATTGTTGTGATGAACATTGGGGTTCATGTGGCCTTTCTTTTCACTATATCTGTATCTTTGTTGTAATTACCCAGTAGTGCAATTGCTGGGTCGTAGTGTAGTTCTATTTTTAACTTTTTGAGGCACCTCCACACTGTTTTACAAAGTGGCTGTACCAACTTGCATTCCCACCAAGAGTGTAAGAGGGTTCCTCCTTCTTCACAACCTCTCCAACATTTGTTGTTTCCTGCCTTTCAATTTTTGCCATTCTAACTCTTGTAAGATGGTATCTCAATGTGGTTTTGACTTGAATTTCCCTGCTGGCTAATGATGTTGTATATTTTCACGTATGTCTGTTAGCCATTTCTATGTCTTCTTTGGAGAATGTTTGTTCATGTCTTCTGCCCATTTTTTGACTTGATTATTTATTTTTTGGGTGTTGGCTTTGAGAAGTTCTTTTTTATTTAATTATTTTTATTAGCATATAATGTATTATTTGCCCCAGAGGTAAAGGTCTGTGAATCACCAGGCTTACACATCTCACAGCACTCACCATAGCACATAGATCTTGGATACCAGGTGTCATTGCAAATATCTTTTCCCATTACATGGGTTGTCTCTTTGTTTTGTTGACTGTTTTCTTTGCTGTGCAGAAGCTGAGAGCCTTTCCCTTAAGATCAGGAACATGACAAGGATGCCCACTCTCACCACTATTGTTCAACATAGTACTGGAAGTCCTAACAACAACAATCAGACAGCAAAAAGAAATAGGAGGTATTTAAATTGGCAAAGAAGAAATCAAACTCTCTCTCTTCACAGATGATATGATACTTTATGTGAAAACTCAAAATACTCCACCCCCAAATTACTAGCGCTCATACAGCAATTCAGTAATATGGCAGGATACAAAACCAATGCACAGAAATCAGTTGCTTTCCTACACCTAACAACGTTAGAAAGAGAAATTAGGGAAGTGATTCCATTTACAATAGCAACAAAACCTTGAGATACCTTGAGATAAACCTAACCAAAGAATTAAAAGATCTATATTTTAGAAACTACAGAACATTTATGAAGGAAATTGAAGAAGACACAAAAAGATGGAAAACTATCTCACACTTGTGGATTAGGAAGAATAAACATTTTTAAAATGTCTGTGCTACCCAGAGCAATTTATACTTTCAATGCCATCCCAATCAAAATACCATCATCATTTTTCAAAGTGCTGGAACATACAACCCTAAAATTTGTATGGAACCAGAAAAGACCCCAAATCACCAAGGAAATGTTAAAAAATAAAAACAAAGCAGGGGGCATCACATTGCCTGATTTCAAGCTATATTACAAAACTGTGATCACCAAGATACCAAGATAGTATGGTACTGGCACAAAAGCAGACACATAGATCAGTGGAACAAAATAGAGAGTCCAGATATGGATCCTCAACTCTATGCTCCACTAATCTTCAACAAAGCAGGAATAAATATCCAATTTTTTTGATATATCCAAATATCCAAATATCTAACCACAGTGTAGGAGGGTTCCCCTTTTTCTGCATCCTTGTGAATATCTGTAGTTTCCTGACTTGTTAATTTTAGCCATTTTTTGAGAAGACAATCTCTTCAATAAATAGTGTTGGGAAAACTCGACAGCTATATACAGAAGAATGAAACTTTACCATTCTCTTACACCATACACAATAATAAACCCTAAATGGATGAAAGACCTCAATGTGAGACAGGAGTCCATCAAAATCCTAGAGGAGAACATAAGCAGTAACATTTTTGACATTGGTCACAGCAACTTCTTTTAAGACACATCTCCAAAGGCAAGGGAAACAAAAGTGAAAATGAACTTTTGGGACTTAATCAAGATAAAAACTTCTGCCTATGTTTCCTTTTAGAAGTTTTATGGTTTCCAGTCTTATGTTTAAGTCTTTAATGAATTATAAGTTAATTTTTGTGAATGGTATCACATAGGGAAAATTTCATTCTTCTGCATGTGAATATCTGGTTTCTTTAGCACCATTTATTGAAGGGACTTTCCCACTGAGTGTTGAAGAGACTTTTGTACTGAGTGTTCTTGGCTGCCTTGTCAAATATTAGTTCACCGTATACACCCGGATTTTCTTCTAGACTTTCAATTCTGTTCCATTGGTCTACCTGTTTATTTTTGTACCAATACTGTGCTGTTTTGATTACTATAGCTTTGTAGTATAATTTTAAATCAGGATGTGTGATTCTTGGAGCTTTGATAATCCTTCTCAGGATTACATTGGCTATTCAAAGTCTTTGTGGTTCCACACAAGTTTTAGAATTGTTTTTCTATTTCTGTGAAAAATGTCATTGGAATTTTTTTAGAAATTGCATTGAATTTATAGATGGCTTTTGGTAATAGAGACACTTTAACAGTATTTTTTTCTTCCAATCCTTGAACACAAAATATCTTATTTATTATTTTGTATCCTCTTCAATTTGGTATTATACTAAGTGCAATAACCAGAAAGAGAGAGACAATGTATGATATCACTTACATGTTGATCTAAAAAAGCTGAAATAATAGAAACAGAGAATTAAATAGTGGATTTCCAAGGGTTAGGAGGATGGGGGAAATGGGAAGATGTTGATCATAGGATACAAACTTCCAGTTGTATGAGAAATAAGTTCTGAGGATCTAATATATATCATGGGTATTGCAGTTAACAATATTGAATTAAATACTTCAAAGTGCTAAGAGAGTAGATCTTAAACCATAAAAAATAAATGATAATTATGTGAGGTGATAAAGATGTTAGCTAATGTTATGGTGGTAATCATTTTGCAATAAGTATATCAAATCAAATATTATATACCATAAACTTATACAACATTATATGTCAATTGTACCTCAATAAGCTGGGGCAGGAAAATAAGTCAAGCAGAGAGAGACAATTATATGGTTTCACTTATGGAATATAGGGAATAACATGGAGGACATTGGGAGATGGAGAGGAGAAGGGAGTTGGGGGAAATTGAAGGGGGAGACAAACCATGAGAGACTGTGGACTCTGAGAAACAAACTGAGGGTTTTAGAGGGCATGGGGGCTGAAAGGTTGGGTGAGTCTGGTGGTGGTTTTTATGGAGGGCACGTATTGCATGGAGCACTGGGTGTGGTACATAAACAATGATTTTTGGAACACTGAAAATATTAAATTAAATTTAAAAAAATAAGCTGGGGCAGGGAAAGAACATTCTTTACTGGCAAAAAAAATGAAGATGAGAAAAGATGCTATAACACTTGCATGGATAAAATAAGGCTGAAAGGTGTTAAGGACCAGTGAACTATTTTTTAAAAATTATTTTTATTAACATGTAATGTATTATTTGCCCCAGGGGTACAGGTCTGCGAATCATTAGGCTTATACATTTCACAGCATTCACCATAGCACATACCCTCCCCAATGTCCATCACCCAACCACCCTATCCCTACCCCCAGCCCCCAGCAACCCCCTCAGTTTCTTTCTTGAGATTAAGAGTCTCTTATGGTTTTTCTCCCTCCCGATCCCATCTTGTTTAATTTTTTCTTCCCATACCTCCCACAACCCCCTGCCCTGTCTCTCAGATTCTTCATATCAGAGAGATCATATGATAATTGTCTTTCTCTGATTAACTTATTTTGCTCAGCATAATACCCTTTAGTTCCATCCATGTCATTGCAAATGGTAAGATTTCAGTATTTTTGAAGGCTGCATAGTATTCCATTATATATATATATGAGGTATTTTGATACATATGTGTATATATATATATATACATACTTCTTCTTCATCCATTCATCTGTTGATAGACATCTAGGTTCTTTCCATAGTTTGACTATTGTGGACATTGCTGCTATAAATGTTTGGGTGCACATGCCCCTTTGGATCATTACATTTGTATCTTTAGGGTAAATACCCAGTAGTGTTATTGCTGGGTCATAGAGTAGCTCTATTTTCAACTTTTTTTTTAAATTAATTTATTTATTTTCAGAGAAACAGTATTCATTATTTTTTCACCACACCCAGTGCTCCATGCAAAGGAAACAGTCAAAAAACCAAAGAGGCAACCCACGGAATAGGAGAAGATATTTGCAAATGACAGTACAGACAAAAGGTTGATATCCAGGATCTCCTGGATTCCTCAAACTCAGCACACATGAAACAGGCAAACATATCAAAAAATGGGAAGAAGATATGAACAGACACTTCTCCAATCAAGACATACAAATGGCTATCAGACACATGAAAAAATGTTCATCATCACTAGCCCTCAGGGAGATTCAAATTAAAACCACATTGAGATATCACCTTACACCGGTTAGAATGGCCAAAATTAACAAAACAGGAAACAACATGTGTTGGAGAGGATGTGGAGAAAGGGGAACCCTCTTACACTGTTGGTGGGAATGCAAGTTGGTGCAGCCTCTTTGGAGAATAGTGTGGAGATTCCTCAAGAAATTAAAAATAGAACTTCCCTATGACCCTGCCATTGCACTCCTGGGTATTTACCCCAAAGATACAGATGTCGTGAAAAGAAGGGCCATCTGTACCCCAATGTTTATAGCAGCAATGGCCACAGTCGCCAAACTATGGAAAGAACCAAGGTGCCCTTCAACGGACGAATGGATAAGGAAGATGTGGTCCATATACACTATGGAATATTATGCCTCCATCAGAAAGGATGAATACCCAACTTTTGTAGCAACATGGATGGGGCTGGAAAAGATTATGCTGAGTGAAATAAGTCAAGCAGAGAGAGTCAATTATCATATGGTTTCACTTATTTGTGGAGCATAACAAATATCATGGAGGACAAGGGGTGTTAGAGAGGAGAATGGAGTTGGGGTAAATTGGAAGGGGAGGTGAATCATGAGAGACTATGGACTCTGAAAAACCATCTGAGGGTTTTGAAGTGGCGGGGAGGTGGGAGGTTGGGGTACCAGGTGGTGGGTTTTATTTTCAACTTTTTGAGGAATCTCCGTGCTGTTTTACAGAGTGGATGAACCAGCTTGCATTTCCACCAACAGTGTAGGAGGGTTCCCCTTTCTCTGCATCCTCACAAATATCTGTAGTTTCCTGACTTGTTAAATTTAGCCATTCTGACTGGTGTGAGGTGGTGTCTCATTGTGGTTTTGGTTTGTATTTCCCTGATGCCAAGTGATGTGGAGCACTTTTTCATTTGTCTGTTGGTCATCTGGATGTCTTCTTCACAGAAATGTCTGTTTATGTCTTCTGCCCATTTCTTGATTGGAAGGATCAGTGAACTCTTTAGAAATACATGCAGTAGTTGGACAACTAGGAAAGGTAATGAAAACACCGATTATATTAATAAAACCAACCATATATAATGAGAAAATCTTATATGAGACTGACCTCCCCAAACCAAAACAGGCATAAAAAACTGGAGCAAATAACCAGGATGGTAAATTAATTTTACATAATATTATGTGATTGAAAGTACTGGGTATGTTTGTTCTAATGAAACCTCTGTTATTTTCAAGTAGTATATACATAGTATCCTTCTCTTATCCATAGTTTTGTTTCTCATGATTTCAGTTACCATAGTGAGCCACAGTCCAGAAGCAGCTGGTCCTTCTGACATATACTCAGAAGGTCAGTAGTAGCCTAATATACATCACAATACCTAAGTCATTCACTTGATTTCATCTCATCACGTAGACATTTTATCTTTTCACATCATGACAAGAAGAGGGTGAGCACATTACAATGAGGTATTTTGAGACAGAGATCATTCACATAACTTTTATTACAGTAAATTGTTACAATTGTTCTACTTTATTTTTATTATTCTTATTTTTATTTTTTTAATTTTTTATTTATTTTATTTTTATTTTTATTATCACAGTATCTTACTGTGCCTAATTTAGAAATTAAACTTTATTATAGGCAGGTGTGAATAAGAAAAAAACAAAGTATATATAGGGTCCATTACTATCTGCTGTTTCAGGCATCCACTGGGGGTCTTAGAACATATCCCCCATGGATAAGGAGGGAATTACTGTGTAGAGAAGGCACATGTATGGTGTTTCTCAAAATGAGATAGCTATACCACCACTAATATTTAATAAAATCATAATACACATAATATGTGTAATTAATACAATGTTGATACTATAATTAATATTTATTAGAAAAATATGAAGTGAACACATCAAACCAATGATTTCACAATATTAATGCTTAATTTTTGAGATTAAAAAAGGTGTCTAAGTTAGAATAAGCTGAAAGAAAAAATATTAAGTGTATAATAGTATTAATAGTATTAATACCACAAGTAACATTAGAACAATATGGAAACACTAATCATGTGAATAGCACATCATATGTCCTGGATGTCTGGCCCCCAAATCAAAGCCAATTAATAGAAGCAACAGGAGGCAGGTTTCAACTCAATATATAGCAGACTTTCCAAAGAGTGAGTTCTCCAGCCCCAGAGGTGTGAGTTCTGCTTCAAGTCTCACTCATCTCAGAGACTCCTGGCCTTTTGGTATTAAGGAATCTGTTGTTTGTTTCACTTTATTGGGGAAAATGTTGAAAGGAATCAAGACTGCATTATCAGAGATACCCTAGGTTCCTATTAGGCTGGGGCTGGTAATGATTGCCTTCGGGACATTAATTTCAGCTAATTGCCAAGGTACTCTTCTCCAGCTGCAACATATTAGGTAGCATGCACTGCTTCATCTTTTCTCAGTTTAGTTTGAAAAAGAAGACTGTGTTCCCCAATAATAAATGGGATCTGAGGAAAGAATGAAATTTCCCCTTAAAGGGAAGGAAAATGTGAATGTGCTCTCAGGTCACTGGTCCCTTTACTATCCATGCTTACAGTTTGAAGCCCTGTGCAAGTGAAGCCCTTGAACTTCACTTTTTCTCATTTCTAAAATGGGAATATGATACCAAATGTTAAGATGCCAATGATTATAAAGTCCTTGGTATCATATTTATCACATAAGAGGAGCTCATGGATTCATATGTATTCTTGTTGATTTCCCTTCTTTTCATCATTATTACTACTTATCCAGCAAATGGAATTTCAGTAATGATACTTTTAATTAATTCCTCTACTCATTAATTCACTCAGCAGATATTTCTGAAGATGCCTGTGAAACCATAGTGCCAAGTAAGCCCTATGGTATGCTCTATTCCAGAAAGAGGAGGTAAAGCTTATCAACAGTACTGTTGATAAGTTGTTAAATTATAATGATACTTTACATTTATCCAGACCTACATCTCGCAAAATATGTTCATATAACATAACTTCATCTTAAATCTTCTCCAAAATCCTGGAATATAGCAACCTCCAGGAAGACAGAGACCGTAACTGTCTTACTTATTACTATATTCCCTATCCCTGGCACAAAGTCTGGCATATATTAGGAACTACATAACTACTTGGTTAAATAAATGAAGGAAGAAACTGAAGAATCAATGGACTTAGCCAAAATAGAATTATTGGTAGCATCATTTTACACATAGAGAACTCAAGTTTCATAGCTTTTGGTATTGGGTAAAGAAGTGATTTCACCAACTAAACCACTTGTGGAGTAGATTAGCATCTTACCCTTCTATTTCCTTGGACAACAAAATGAGAATAAAGTAATTCCAAAGAAATGTAACATATGATATAGTAGTAGTAACAACAACAATGCAAGCTGATATCTACAGAATGCTTACCATGAGAAAAGTTTTGTTTATTCTAGGAATTCCATGTGATCACAGCAAGAACCATGTTGGATTGTTCTAAAAGATAATGTATTTGCAACATACTCTTTCTTCATCTGTTGAGGTCTTCCTTAGAATAGAACTCGTGTCTTCTGCTCCTCACGTCTTTCTCCAGCAGTAGAAATCATGAGCTTGTTGAGAGTATGCTCTTTGTCTTTCAGGTCTGTATTCTTAGTGCTATGGTGTGCACATAATAGGTGTCTGAGATGCCTAGAGTCATGAGAAAATTTGAAGAAGGGGACATTTGAACTCAACCTCAGTTGAACTCAGAGAGAGAATGAGTATGGTACATTAGGAGAACTGTGAGAAGCTTTGTGTCCTACGTAAAGACCAAGATAGGGTGGGAGGTAGGAAGGAACTGGATGGCCTCTTAGCCTCTTGTGGGACTTTCCAGTCCTTGGTGCCACGGACTAGGTATTTGGTTTCTGTCAATACCTGTTCTTCTGCCCTTTTGTATCTTAGTTCTGCTGATCTACTACTGAGTTCTATCTTCACAAGCCTAAGGAACAGGAATTCTTTCATCATATAGAGAGCTTGAGGCAAGAACACTGTGGTTTTTCTTCTAACATTGTCCAAAATATGCTCCGTGAGCAGTTGTCCAAAGGAATGACATAGATTTATAAGAAAACAAAACAGAAAAATGTTCAGTGGTCACATATGTGTGGGAAATGGGATTTCATCACTTGCATAACTTCCCAGAGCCTTTGCTGTTTGAGGCTTTACTGAACACAACCTCTGTAGTTGACACTTATGTGCAGAAAACTCCTTAGTTAACCATGAGCCCTGGGAGGGGCTGTGTCAATGGATTATCATGTAGGACTGGTGCTTCACAGAACATTATATTCTATGGGAAACACCATAATAGATATTATTATTTGTATTTTTAGGGAAGTTGGATATATTTATTAATTCAGAGACCTTCTGCAGATACAAGAACATCTCTTTCGTCTTCTCCAGTCTTCCAGCTGGCTTTGGCACAACCAAATATGCTCTATGATCCTCTCCTCTGCCCCATTCGCACACTAGAGGGCAGTATTGAGCCTGTTTAGAATTTCCCGCTCTTCGAACTGAGAGAAAGTATGATGAAATTGCCCTTCCTTTGTACTAAAACAGGAGGACTAAGTACCCAGCAGCTGTTGCTCTTACTGTAAAAATCATTGTGATGGGCAGGATTTGCTTCAAAATCCCTAAATTCATAAGTTCTTAAAAACCACAGGCCAATTCTCCTCAGAAGTTTCTCCGTCTGTACTTCTGTGCCCTGGAGAATGAAATCTTCATTGGGTTCTCTAGGGGTTTCTGAGTGGGTGCAAAATAATGACAGAGTATACAAAACTAAAAATAAATAAATACATAAAATAAAGATATTTCTTTATTTTGTCGTCTGGAATATTTCAAAGTTTGGGTGGAGTTAAAATATCCAACAGAGTTCCATCACAGAAATGCTTCTTAGTCTTTAGCTTCTGCATGAACTCTTTTGTCTTTCTCTAGCTTTCTCTGATTCTACACGTCCCATCTTCTTCTCAGTCTTCAAAACTCAATTCAAATCCCACTCTAAAAATTTAAGACCCGAGGGAGTCACCCTCTCTGAACTGTTATGTGGAGCCATGGATTATTAGTCTTAGTATGATCTTTTGAGGGTTTGCTTTCAGATTTTTTTTTTTTCCTATCCACTGTACTCTGAAAGCTTCAAGAATCAGGGTCAGATAGTACACTTGCTCATATTCGCCAGTAAGGATTTAGAAGCTCAACTGAAGGAAACAGACATTGGATTTTTACCATGTAGGGGGCCCTGAGCTAGATTCTTTCACATTTTTCTCAGTTGAGCTAGAATGTAAATAGCTGCAAAATCTGTACCCTTTTCAGGAAGTTGTAGACCACTCAAAGAGTACCTTTGGAATGACAGAATACAAAGAAACTTATGTCCTAGTTTGCCTGTGAGAGTCATGATTTATACCTGTTGTCTAGATGAAATGATTAATAGGGTCTCCTTTTGCTCTCAAAAGTGTCCCAGGTTGGTTTGTGAATACTAGGATGAAGAGAGCCTGGAGTCAGACATTTTTGGTTTGGATGCCCACTATGCCATTCACTGTTACTTAACTTCTCTGGGCCTTAGTTCCTCCTGTAGAAATGGGGAGTGATAATGCCTTCCTAAGAGAGTCATGATGAGGGCACCTGGATGGCTCAGTGGGTTAAACATCTGCCTTTGGTTCAGGTCATGATCTCAGGGTCCTGGGATCGAGGCCTGAGTTGGGCTCTCTGCTCAGTAGGGAGCCTGTTTCCCTGTCTCTCTCTGTCTGCCTCCTTGCCTGCTTATGATCTCTCCCTGTCAAATAAATAAATAAAATCTTTTAAAAAAAAGAGAGAGTCATGATGAAGATTAAGGCTAATACAGTGAAGCGCTCAGACGATTGGCTGGCACCCAGCAAACACTCAACAGTGACCGTTACAATTGTCAAACTGCTCTTGATCATGGGAGCAACCCCAGGAATGCTCAAAGTGACTGCTGTTAAAGTGACTCAGGAATGAGAGAGAAGCTAAGGACTGAGTGCTAACCCAAGGGAAAAGAACCCATGTTAGGTAGTAAGTAGGGCTTTATAGCAGTGGTTCTCAAAGTGCCGCAGCAACATCACCCAGGATCTTGTCAAAAGTGCAAATTCTTAGGCCCTACCTCAGATTCTCTGAATCACAATTGTTGGAGCTTGTGCTAAGCAGTCTGTGTTTTAACAAGCCCTCCAGGTGAGTGCTAAAGTTTGAGAACCATTTGTCTAGCACCTTCCAAAAATCAGATACCCATGTACTGGGCCCGGGGTAGTCAAAAACTTTGTTTTTTCCTGGAAAGGACAGGGGGCAGCAGAGATGCACCAACAAGCACAGAACAACTTATTTAACTTAGCCAGGGAAGTTCAGGGTCAGCATATCCCTGTACTCTCATGCTAAAGGTAACCCTGAAGAGCTCTAGTCTGGAGGTTACAAATGTGGACTCACAGCCTGAATATGCCCCCACATGTATTTGTTTGGCATCGTAACATTTTTAGCCAGAAATTAAAAGCCAGAAAAGTTAACATAAAAATCTAAATTCCTGGCATCTCTTAAAAATTCAAAATATTTTGCATCTCTGGGTGGCACGTCCACCTAGCCACGATTGACTGTGATGGAGGAGACGAGCAGTGGTGCCCTCAGAGCCTGCAGCCTCTAGCTTCCCCTCATTCCCATCAGGCCAGGCTCGCTGCACTCCTGTGCTTATTATCTGTCCTCCCCTGTTTCTCTTCACTTAGATGCCACCTCCTGTTCTTAGATGAGAAAATGTAGGGCTGGAGGGATTCGGTGATTTGTGTGTCTGCCCAGGTTCAGGATAGCACCCTGTGTGTTGGGGGAAGGGAGGAGGGTGGTCTCTGATCTTTTGAGTCTTGAAGAAGGAAGAACTTGAGAAGGCTGAAATACTAGTTGTTGGTTTTTTTTTTTTTTAAGATTTTATTTATTTATCTGACAGAGAGGGATCACAAGTAGGCAGAGGGAGAGGGGGGAAAGCATGCCCCCACCAAGCAGAGAGCCTGACATGGGGCTCGATCCCAGAACCCCGAGATCACGACCCGAACCAAAGGCAGAGGCCCAAACCACTGAGCCACCCAGGTGCCCCGAGCCAGTCTTATTGAAGTTTTCAAACTATCCTGTATATCAGAATCTTGTGGGTCAGAAATGAGAAATCCAGCTTTCTGACATCCCTCCTCCCCAGTTTGTTTCAGTAGTGTGGGGTGCCGGATCCAGGAACCTGCAGGTTAAAAAAAAAAAAAATTCCTCCCTTCTTCCTCTACTCCTGCCCCTGTGATTCTGAAGTAACTAGTCCAGGGCACACACTTTGGGAAACAGGGAGCTATTGGTAAAATCCCATGTGGTAACTAAACCTTGGATGGGGTGGGGAGGTGTGGGAAGCACAGGTTGAGATCTTATCACAGGCTGTGGGCAGAGAAGATTGCTGAAGGCATGGTGAAAACTCAGTAAGGAAATTTCAGTGTAGCAGGATCAGATGAAGTGGGGTTCTAATAGCCAGAGGAAGTTTTTTGTTTATTGACATATATTTGACATGTAGCACTGTGTAATTTTAAGATGTGCACCATGTTGACTTTAAACACTTACCTATTATGATTGCCACTGTAGGGATAATTAGCACCTCTATCTTGTCATTAAGTATCATTTCTTTTCAGCCAAACTTGTATAAACAGGGAGTAAAATGGTTTCTAGGGGATGCAGGGTTGGGGGGTATGTTGGATGTGGTTTAAGGATACACATTTGAAGCAAGTAGTAAATAAGCCTTAGAGACCTAATGCACAGTGTAGTAAATATAGATAAAAATATTGTATTGTAACTGTTAAGCTTACTAAGAGACTAGATCTTAATTATTCCAACCACTACTGAGTTTTAACCCATAAAATGTTGTTATGCTCCCCCCGCTCCAGAATGGGTCTATGATTAAAGGAGCGAGACTGATATAAAGCAAAGGTCAAGCAAAGCTTATTTCACGCCAAGCATCAAGAATCAAACTGACTGGCCAGGGCCGCACCTCTTAGAGAGAGGGCGACCTTTCTCTGTTTTACAGACTAGCTTTTGAGGGCAAAGGCCATGCTTTCAGGCCTGGCCATGCACAGGTGGCCAATGAAACTGTAACACACAGAGAAAGCTGCACAGTCATGCTAGGTGACCAATTGAATTACAATTTACCCTAGTAGACATTTGAACCAGCCTATCACCTTGGTCAGAATTGGTGCCCAAAAGGTGCCCAAAGGGCGGGGCCCATATTCCTTGGTAGCTAGGGAGACAGTATGAGTCCCCCCACTGATCGGATGTCTCCACCTGGCCTGGCCCACCCTTGTATCTGGGCTTTGTTACCTGGAGCTGGTTTCCGGGACTTGTTTTTAAGTAAATCCCCTGGGGGAAGGGGAGCAGAGACAGTTTAAGGGTTAAACAACAAGGTTATTTTTTATCCTTAATGAAAGCCTCCTGCTAAATAGGTCCTTACAATGTGACTGCACCTGAGCCAGAAAGTGAGAGTGATGGTGGCAGAAACAACATAGGAGAAGAGTTCATGGTGAGAACACAAAGTGAGGGTTTAGGGCTGAGGGCAGGACCCAGCAGGCTAGTTCTGTACTTCCTGTAGGGCTTAAGGGGTGTCCTGTGTAAGTACCTTTTGAAGGATACAATGACCATCCTTGAGTATAAGGAACCAAAAAGAAGGGGGAACCTTGGCCTGGTGCTTTCCTTCCCCCAACCCTTCCCTGACTCCTCACACCTTTCTCTACTGTTCTCTGCCTTTTTCCTTCTACTTGCAACTATGTTTCTTTCTCTTCCTCCTAACCTTCTCTACCTCTCTGTCTCTTTCTGGTGCTTTCTCTCTCTATGTTCCTTTCTGTCTCTTGACCCTCTCCCAATATGTAACTCATAAACCACACAAATAGTCATAGTATCAAAAAATATTCAGGGGAAAAAACATCCATCACCATGCAAGTAGAATCCAGGGTAAGAAACCAAATCCCTGAAAAAAGTTTCGAAAGTAATAAGTCCTTGTCAGATTCCAACCAGCCTGGGCCTCCAAATGGAGAGACAGAGGTATTTTTCTCCTGTTCCAAAGGCATGAGCAGAGGCCCGCAGAGCAGTTCTGCTCCCACTGTGCTTTTTCCTTTGACCATTGCTGTCAAATGTGCTTCCTTATGTCATTTTAGCACCAGACCTGGCACATTCTCTCTATAGTGAAAGCTAATGAACCGTATGGCTTTTGGCAGCCTTGGCCAATATACATGCTCCATTTGGAGCAGAATAAGTCCTTGGAGTCTATAGCTGTGTGCGCAAACTCAGGCTGTCCCCTGTGCCTCATGGGTCTGTAAATATCATAGCTGTGGTCACTGCTCAGAATTATTAATATTCCAGAGGCCTGCTTTGACCCTACCCCCTACAGAGCAGGCTTTGGTAACACACAGCTTCGCATTGGACTTCATCCAATTGGAATTTATGACTGGAAGTGGCAGAAGGCCTGCATTATAGCAATGCCTCACTTTCAGTTGGCTCCACAGATTGGACCCTAAGGACATCATGGTATTTATTCAATTCAAAGCCCATTTATTGTGCTCCTAATGTGCTGAGAATTGTATTGAGATGGAAAGCCATAGCGATAACAAAGACCCACTCTCTGCCCTGAAAAATGACTTGGTTTGGGGAGAGGGACTTGTAAATAAGGTCCCCATATGCTAATTGACTTCAGGTACAGCCCTTGGCGGATTTTGGAGAAAAGCCATTCATTCTTGCATTTGCATTTCCTGAACTGTACGACTCGACTCAAAGTGTGGTTCTCAGAGAGCTACAGCACCTTAGGAGCTTTTCGGAAATACAGAATCTCAGGCCCCATTCCAGACTGAATCAGACTAGTTCGAGATCTACGAATCTAAATCAGGGCTTAGGTTTGGGAAATCAAACATGTCAAATAACAAAATACCAAATATCACTTGGTGCTTCCATTTTTGTTTTTAAGTGCCAGGAAAAAAAAAAAACACTTTTTTTAACATATAATGTATTATTTGTTTCAGGGGTACAGGTCTGTGAATCATTAGTCTTACACAGTTCACAGCACCCATCATAGCACATACCCTTTCCAATGTCCATCACCCAGCCGCCCTATCCCTACTCCCTAGCCCCCAGCAATCTTCTGTTTGTTTCCTTAGATTAAGAGTCTTACGGTTTGTCTCCCTCCCCGGTTCCATCTCAGGAAAACTTTTTTGAAGTACCTCTTCTTGGGACCCATCCTTAAAAATTTTGACACACTAGGTCTGGTACAGGGCTGTTTTCTTTTCTTTTCTTTCCTTTCCTTTTCTTTTCTTTCCTTAATTGAAGTGTAATTGCAGTATAACATTGTGTTAGTTCCAGGGGTACAACATAATGATTCCACATTTGTACACCTTGCGTGAAAATCACCACAGTTAAGTGTGTTTACTATCTGTCATTGTACAAATTTGCAACATTTTCTTCCTTGTGATACCTTTTAAGATTACTTTCTTAGCAACTTTCAAATTCATAATGCAATATTACTAACTATAGTCACGACGCTGTATATTACAACCTTTAACTTACTTATTTTAAAACTGGGAGTTTGTACTTCTTGAATTACTTCACTCATTTTGCCTACTCCAAGTTCCCTCCCCTCTGTCAACCACCAATCTGATCTCTGGTCTGTATCTGTGAGTTTTGTGCTGTACTGTTTGTTCATCTATTTTGTGTTTTAGATTCCAGGTAGAAAAGAAACTATCTGTTGTTTGTCTTTTTCTGCCTGACTTATTTCCCTTAGCATAATACTCTTGAGGTTCACCCATGCTGTCACAATGGCAAGATTTCACTCTTTTTTATAGCTGATAAGTATTTTTTTTTTTTGTATATATGGCCACCACACCTTTATCCATTCATCCATGAATGGACATTTAAGTTATTTCCATAATTTGGCTATTGTAAATAATGCTCCAATAAACATAGCGAAGCATGTGTCTTTTTGAATTAGTGTTTTTGTTTTCTTTAAATAACTGCCCAGAACTAGAACTGATGGATTGTATAGTAGTTCTAATTTAGTTTTTGGAGGTACCTCCATACTGTATTCCAATGTCACTCCTGCTTCCTTGAGGTTTCTGTTTGCTTAAAACATGTTTTTTTATCCCTTCCTTTTCAGGCTGTATGTGTCTTTACCTCTGAAGTGAGTCCCTTGTAGATAGCATATGGACGGGTCTCAGTGTTTTTTATCCATTCATCCACTCTATGTTTTTAATTAGAGAGTTCAGTACACTTATATTTAAAGAAATTATGGATAGGTATTGCCATTTTGTTAATAGTTTTCTGGTTGTTTTGTAGCTTCTCTCTGTTCCTTTCTTCTCCTGGTTTCTTCCCTTGTGGATTGATGACTTCTTATAGTGTTATGTTTAGATTCCTTTCTCATTATTTTTTGTGTGTCTACTATGGGTTTTTGCTTTGTGGCTCATAAATACTATTGCCTCTCTATATAAGGCAACCCATTTCAAGTTGATACCAATTAATTATGAATGCATTCTAGATCTCTATATTAACTGCCCCCCCAACTTATGTTTTGATGTCATGTTTTACATTTCCTTATTTTGTGTCTGCCTTAATTGTTTTTGTTATGGTTATTTTTCCTACTTTTGTTCTTTAACCTTTATACTAGCTTCATAAGTGATTAATCCACTACTGTGACTGTGTACTTACTTATACCAGTGAGATTTTTACTTCTGTATTTTCCTTGTTACTAATTAGTGCCTTGTCTTTTCAGCTTAAAGAAGTCCCTTTAACATTTATTATTTTATTTTATTTTTTTACTTGGTTGTATGTGCTTTATTTTTTTAAATTTAATTGTATTTTTTTCAGTGTTCCAAGATTCATTGTTTATGTATCCCACCCACCATAGTCACCATACAGTACATCATTAGTTTTTGATGTACTGTTCCATGATTCATTGTTTGTGTATGACACTCAGTGCTCCATGTAATCCATACCCTCCTTAATACTCACCACCAGGCTCACCCATTCCCCCATGCTCCTCCCTCCAAAACTCTGTTTGTTTCTCAGAGTCCACAGTCTCTCATGGTTTGTCTCCCCCTCCGATTTCCCCCACTTCACTTTTCCTTTCCTTCTCCTAATGTCCTCCATGTTATTCCTTATGTTCCACAAGTAAGTGAAATCATCTGATAATGGACTTTCTCTGCTTGACTTATTTCATTCAGCATGATCTCTTCCAGTCCCATCCATATGGATACAAAAGTTGGGTATTCATTGTTTCTCATGGCTGAGTAATATTCCATTGTATATATGAACCACATCTTTATCCGTTAGTCTATTAAAGGACACTTTGGCTCTTTCCACAGTTTGGCGATTGTGGCCATTGCTGCTATGAACATTGTGGTACATATAGCCCTTTTTTTTTTTTTCACTATATCTGTATCTTTGGGGTAAATACCTTAACATTTATTATAAGACTAGTTTAGTGTTTTGTTTTCTTCAGAATTAGCTTTTGTTTTTCTGGAAAGCTTTTTACCTCTCCTTCGATTCTGACTGAAAACCTTTCCAGTAACATATTCCTCTCAGTTTTTTCCTTTTAGCACTAGGACTATATTGTGCCACTCCTTTCTGTCCTGCATAGTTTTTACTATGCAGTCTTCTAATAGTCTTAATAGGGGTTTCCTTTTACATAACAAGCCATTTTTCTTTTGCTGCTTTTACACTGTCTCTTTATCCTTAACTTTTGACATTTTAATTATACCATATCTAGGTGTGGGTCTTCTGGGTTCATCTTATTTGAAACTTTTTGGGCTTCCTGGAATGGATGTCTGTGTTCTTTCCCAGGCTAGAGAATTTTTCAGCCATTAATTCTTCAAATATGTTTTTCTCTTTCTTTTTCCCTCTCTTCTCCTCTTACGACCCCTAGTGTGTGAGTTGATGCACTTGATGCTGTCCCTTGGGTTCCTTAGGCTATCTTCATTTTTTAAGATCCTTTTTTTTTTTTTTTTCTTTTTGCTGCTTTTCTAGGGTGAGTTCTACTGCCCTATGGCTTTCCTGGATGTTCACCCTGTAGGTTTTCACACATGACATTTGGGAGGCTCATCTCTGTCATGCAGGTCCCAAAGGTTGGGGTGCCTGATAGGGGGCACAAACCCCTTGCTCTTCAGGGATTAGTTCCATATTTTTAAGATCTCTCCTAACTGTGGTTTGTGAGGTTTTGGCAAAACCATGCCTCTGCCTCTCTCACCCACCTCAGTGGGTCCCTTATCCTGTGTTATGGAAAAGCTTTTTCAGGTAGTTTTCAGGTCTCTTTCAGAGGGAATTCTTCTTTTTTTTTTTAATTCAAAAACTTTATTATTATTATTATTATTTTTAGTTAGCTAGCATATAGGATATCATAAGTTTTTGTTGTAGTGTTCAGTGATTCATTAGTTGCATATAACACCCAGCGCTCATCACAGCACATGCTCTCTTCAATACCCATCACCCTGGTTATCCCATCCACCCATGCCACCCCTCCCTTCTGTAACCCTCATATTGTTTCCCAGAGTCCAGAGTCTCTCATGGTTTGTCTCCCTCTCTGATTTCAGTTTCCCTTCCCTTCCCCTATGGTCCTCTGCGCTATTCCTTATGTCCCATGTATGAGGGAAACCGTACGATAATTGCCTTTCTCTGCTTGACTTATTTGGCTCAACATAATACCTTCCAGTTCCATCCATGTCAATGCAGATGGTGGGTATTCCCATTGTATGTATGAGCCACATCTTCTTTAGCCATTCAAATTTTTCTATATTCAAGTGTAGACTTTTTGTGTCCGTGGGAAGAGATGAGTTCAGGATCTTCCTGCGTGGCCCTCTTGAACCACCTTCTTGAAATATTAGTACTCAGAGCCTTATTATGGACATTCTGTAGAAGGTTAATTTCCTCTAAGGCCACAATTTTGTTAAATGTTACTATTTTAGTAGCCACACGTCCTTTCCTTGTTGGGTTGCTCTCCACCAAAATTTTCTTCTTCAAAAAGAATTCAGTGGTCAGTGATTTATATATTGGCTGATTGAATTTAAATAATAATAAAAAAGAATTCAGTGGTAAGTGTGCCAGGAAATGGGGTACGTTGTTGAGAAAACCTGGGGAATCACTGCTCTCGTGAATGTATTCACAGGGTTAGGAGGTTTAACCTCACCACTCTGGAGCTGTGCAAGAAAGGACAGTTAGATGACCAGGAAAACCATCACAAAACCCAATGTCCCTGATGGGTGCCTGGCTGGCAGAGTGACTCGACAGTGAAGGATGGTCCTATGTAGGCTACAGACACAGTTGCACAGCTTCTGCCTGCTTATAGCACAAGCAGTCTCTGTAGCAGTACCAGCTACACTGGAGATTTCTTTATAAGCCCCCCCAGGTACTTCTGACACAGCTGATCTATAGACTGACATTTGGGAACCATCCTCTGGAGTCATCTCAAACTTAGGATCACCTTGGGGAGTTTTTCAAAACTTTTGATGCTCAGCCTATACTTTGAACAATTTAAATCTGAAACCATAGCCATGGGGCCTAAGAAGCAGTAATTTTAAGGCTCCTTCAGGTGATTCTAATGTGCAGCTAAGGTTGAAGATTAAGGTTCTAAACTAGTGTTGCAAAAATTTCAACCTGTATAAGAATCACTCAACATGCAATACCAGAGTGTCCCAGGGCCAATTAGAGGGCCAGTGGTTCCTAACTGAAAAGGAGGTAGAACTGAAACCCAATTTTCCTGGCCCCTTCTCAGGGTATTTGCCACCCCCAAAACTGCCAGGCAGTATAGTGAGGGCCACATTGGGGCTACCTGCATCCCTACTTGGGGGCATGTTGACGGACTTCACACACATAATTCAATAGCTTGATCCTTCTAGTCTTAGCTTTGACACACTATCCTGTGGCTCCTTCCCTGTCTCATTCTGCAGGGTAGAAATACCTATCCAAAGGCTCCAGCTCTTCCTAGACAGAGGTATCTTTCTCAGCACCCTGGGCTCCAGATATATTGACTGTCTTTCATTTTCTCAAATATATCCTCTTCTTTCTACCTCAGGACCTTTATACAAGCTGTTCTCTCTGCCAGGAATGCATACTTTCTTCCCTCTCTCCAGTTATTCCTTCAAGAAAATCTTTCTGATCCTCTGCCTCTCAAATAAGCCCAAATTCACTTACTGTATATTTGTATAGCACTTTGTAATGTTCCTTCATTACACTTGTCACAGTTTTAATTGATATATTGTGTTGACAGTTGAGTAATTTCTCCTATGAATACTGAAACCACGTCTCTTTTCTCAGAACTGCACTCTAGCCAGTTGAATTCTGCTTGGAACACAGCTGGGACTCAATGAATTCCTGAGTAACTATGAACCACTTCTCACAGGCCTTGGAGTCACAGGTACATTATGTATTCTCCCCACCCCAACCAAGATGATCACCATTTGCCTCAGATAGGCAACCTTCTAATTTCATATACCAAGACAATGATTTTACCTTTGCTAATCTTCTGGGCATATACTTCCTTTTTGAATTACTACCTGCTCTCAAATTCTAGATGCTGTCAGTTCATTTAAGGCCCCTCCTTCATGTCCAGGTGCAAGCGCTAACTTCCTCTACACCACTGCCTAAAGGACTGAACTTTCATGGACTTCTTTTGGTGTCACTCTGGCATTGAACTGACAGAGTTCCGGAGGTGCTTAGTCTTCATCACAGTATAAAGCAGGAAATATTATTAGCAATGTTCTACTATATCTTACACTCTTGTGTAAAATGTGACTAATAATCCTCAAAGGGTTGATGGAGAATAAAGTGAGATAATCTGCATCTATAATACACTGCTCATTCAATAAATATTTAGAATTTTTGTCATTATTACTAACTTCAAAAACCCCATTGGACCTCACAGAATGTATCAGTGCTGCTGTCTGTACTTAGTAAGATGATTGGAATCTAATGTGATTTTGATAATAATTTTTTATTATGTTATTTTAGTCACCATACAGTATATCATTACTTTTTGTAGTACTTTTTTAGTGTTCCATGATGCACTGTTTGCATATAACGTGCAATGCTCCATGCAATTTGTGACCCCCTTAATTCCCATCACTGGGCTCAACCATCCCCCCTCCACTTTTCCCTCTGAAACCCTCAGTTTGTTTCCCTGAGTCCATAGTCTCTCATGGTTCAACCCCCCTCTGATTTCCTTCAAGCCCCCTCTGATTTCCTTCCCCTTCATTTTTCCCTTCCTTCTCCTAATGTCCTCCATGCTATTCATTATGTTCCACAAATAAATGAAACCATATGATAATTGTTTTTCTCTGTTTTACTTATTTTACTTAACATAATTTCCTTCAGTTCCATCCATGTTGATACAATTGGAGGGTATTCATCTTTTCTGATGGCTGAGTAATATTCCATTGTATATATGGACCACATCTTCTTTATCCATTCGTCTGTTGAAGGTCATCTTGGCTCCGTCCACATTTTGACTAATGTAGATATTGCTGCTATGAACATTGGGGTGCATGTGGCCATTCTTTTCACTACATTTGTATCTTGAGGGTAAATACCCTGTAGTACAACTGCTAGGTTGTAGGGTAACTCTATTTTTAACTTTTTGAGGAACCTCCACACTGTTTTCCAGAGTGGCTGTACCAATTTGCATTCCCACCAACAGTCTAAGAGGGTTCTCCTTTCCCCACATCCTCTCCAACATTTGTTGTTTTCTTGCCTTGTTATTTTTTGCCATTCAAACTAGTATAAGATGGTATCTCAATGTGATTTTGATTTGAATTTCCCTGATGGCTAATGATGATGAACACTTTTTCATGTGTCTGTTAGCCATTTGTATGTTCTCTTTGGAGAAGTGACTGCTCACAAGAAGATTGTTTTCAAGGGGGATCCTTGTAATGTGGGTTCTGCAGTAGGAGAGATCAAGCTCTATTCTGAATAGCTAAGGGAATGGAAATAATAACCAAGGAGTAGGATGGAGGTCAGTGGATGGAAAATTACTCAGAGGGTAGGATAATTCTTGCTAAACTAACTGAAGAGGATTCTTGCTGAAGGCAGGCCAGTGTGATCAGATCTCACCTGGGTATGCTGGGGAATGAGGATGGTGATCAGATATGGATATGAGAGTTCTGGCTAAACTGATTCAACAAGATTCTTGCTGAAAGTGGACTCTACAAGGAAAAGATGGAAGCCTGAGTCAGACTTAGTCAAGCAGGGGACTCAGAAAAGTCCGATTAAATTATGGTCAATGAAAGATCTTTTCCAATACTTACCCAGGTAAAAGGTGCCAGATCATTTCATGCAAAAAGACTCAAGGAAATAGAATCACATTCACTACAGTGAATAGCCCATCTGCAAAAGAGGGATTATCCTTCACTGCATTTTGGAATCACCAAGGAATATTTTAAAAATACTGATGCCTATAGCCCACCCTCTGGAAATTCTGAATTAATTGCTATTGTAAGCAGCCCATGCTCTGGGTTTGATTACTTTCCTGGCTTTACTGAGATATTGTTGACATAGAACATTGTGTACATCTAAGATATACAATGTGGTGATTTGATACATGTATACATGTGGTAAAATGTTTACCACAATAAGATTAGTTAACATATCATTCACCTCACATAATTAACATTTTTTCCCTTCTTTTTGTTATGGTGAGAACATTTGAGATTTATTCTCTTGGCAACTTTCAAGTATATAATACAATATTTTAAATTACGGTCACCACGCTGTACATTAGATCCCCAGAACTTAATTCCTCTTACAACTGGAAGTTTAACCAACATCTCTGCATTTTCCCCTACCCCAGGTCCTGGAATCAACAATCTACTCCTCAGTTTCTATGAGTTTGGCTGTTTTAGATTCCACATATAAGTGAGAGCACGGTATTTTTCTCTGTCTGATTTACTTAAGATTCATCCATGTTGGCAGTATTTGTTATTTTTTTTTTTGTGACTGAATAATATTCCATTGTATGTATGTACTACATATCCTTTAACCTTTCATCTCCTAATGGACATTTAGGCAGTTCCCATGTCTTGACTCCTGTGAATAATATAAACAGGAGGGTGCAGATATGTTTATGAGGTAATGACTTCCTTTCTTTCAGATACAGGTTTCCCCAACTATCTGAAAATAAAGTATTTCTTTTGTAAGCCAAAGTGACATAAAGTGGAAAAGCAATCATTATTAATCCATATGAAAATATTCCTGAACATCCCAGACCTGAAAAATAACCTATCTTAGCTTTTATTTATATTTTATAACACATCTTGCCAACAAATGTACAAAATAAATGCAGGTAAAGCACAGATACAGACATAGTTCAAAGCTATGTTGTCTTGATGCTGAGATGCTGCATGTAGAAGGGAATTACCAGGGCCACTCTTGCTGCTTAGGGTATAGTTGCTCTGTAACAGCTTGCTGAAAAACAAAACAAAACAAAAAACAAACCCAATATGCTGAACACTGCTTTTACTTTTTGCTTTTAGTGTAAAAGTAAAAATCCTCTTCAAATTTCTTTCAGTTGGCGAAAACAAGTAATAATGTAGGTCTTTCCTAAAAGCAAAGGGGTGTAACACAAACTTTTGAAAATCAGATGATTCCTGTGTATGTTTAAAAATGGAAATTATAGATGTTACAGTAGTTCTAATTTTAGAACTTTTGTAAGATCCTGCATACTGTTTTCCATAGTCACTGCACCAATTTCCATTCCCATCAAGAGTGTGCAAAGGTCTTCTTTTCTCCACATCCTCATCAACATTTGTCTCTCTTGTCTTGCCATTCTATCAGGTATGAGGTAATACCTCATTGTGATTTTGATGTGCGTTTCCTTAATGATTATGGATGTTGAGCACCTTTTCATGTACTTATTGGCCATTGTATGTGTCCTTTGGGAAAATGGCTATTCAGAATTTTCATACTTCCATTTCTTTTTTTTTTTTAAAGATTTTATTTATTTATTTGATAGAGAGATATCACAAGTAGATGGAGAGGCAGGCAGAGAGAGAGAGAGAGGGAAGCAGGCTCCCTGCCGAGCAGAGAGCCTGATGCGGGACTCGATCCTAGGACCCTGAGATCATGACCTGAGCCGAAGGCAGTGGCTTAACCCACTGAGCCACCCAGGCTCCCCCATACTTCCATTTCTATACTGTTATATACATGTGGAATAGAAGAAGCATTCTTCAACAGAATAAAGACCACATGTGACAAACCCATAGTTAACATCATGTTCGAAGGTGAAAAGCTGAAAGCTTTCCTTCTAAGATGAGGAACAAGACAAGGGTGCTCACTCTCATCACCCCTATTCGACAGAGTACTAGGAGTCCTAGCCAGAGCAATCAGTGAAGAAAAAAAAAAAAAGTCATCCAAATTGGAAAAGAAGGCATAACATTATCTCTGCAAAACATGATCTTATATATAGAAAATCCTTAAAACTCCACCAAACAACTGTTAGAACTGAAAAATGAATTCATTGAAGTTTCAGGATTCAAAATCGACATGCAGAAATCATCTGTGGCTTCATACAGTAAAACCAAACTATTCGAAAAAGGCAATAAAGAAAGCAATCCCCTTTATAATCATATCAAAAACAATCAAATAGTTAGGAATAAGTTTAACCAAGGAAGTGAGAAAGTTATACACTGAAAACTATGACATTGATGAAAGAAATTGAAGAAGACACAAATAAATAGAAAGACATCCTGTGCTCATGGATTGGAAGAGTTAATATAGTTAAAATGTTCATACTACATGAAACTATCTATAAATTCAGTAAAATCCCTCTAAAAATTGCAAAAACATTTTTCACAGGCACAGAAAAAAAAACTAACTAAAATTTGAGGGGAACCACAGAAGATCCTGAATAGCTCTGTTTGTTTTTTTTTTTTTAAAGCTCCCCAGGTGAACCCATTGCCCGGTCAAGGCAGTGAACCACCTGTTCTTTTCATAGGTAGGATGAGGCCTTTGTCCTTAGCATATCAAGCTTTTATCAGTTTGACTCATTACTTCTGCAGGTACTAAATTAGTATTTTTTATGAGGGAATCAATGATAACCACACTGTAGTGGTAGAGTCCACACTTCTCAGACTTTAAACTGGATAGGATTTACCTGATCCTTTTGTTAAGATGCAGACTCTGATTCAGTAGGTCTGAGGTGGGACCCAAGATTCTGCACCTCTAACAAGCATCCTAGTGATACTAATGCTATGGACCTCAGATTGAAATTTGAGCAGTAGGAATCTATATCTAAAGCTTTTCTAGGTTTTCTACAATTGAAATAATGTATTTTTAATTACATAGAAGCATAACTGAGGTAGTAAATTCCTAAGGAGTGCTGGAAATACAGACAATAGAGTATAGTATGACTATCCCTGATCAAATGATGTGCTTTATTAGACAGAGTTCAGTTACTAGTGAAGTTGGTTGTAAAATAGTTGTACAACAAACTAGGTGTGGGTTATTGGTTTCCATTAGAAGACTGGGAACATGCATTCTCAAGGAACAGCTTCCCATGGAATCTTGAAAACTACTAAGGAAGATGAGGTTGTAGATAAAGCCACAGAGAGACCAATATACCATAATTATCATAGGTGTTGTCTCTGAATTCAGACTTCCTGGGTCTCCACATCTTTCTACCATTTTCTAGCTGTGTATCCTGATAACACAGTAACAAACTTCTCTCTAAGCTGCAGTTTACTCACTTAATGAAATGAAGATGGAGCTTGTTTCCTTGAGTTGGAAAATTAGGGATATAAATGTTTGCAAGAAGCTGAGGGGAGTGCGTCTGAATGTAATGCATAATCAGTAAAAGTAAGTCAAGATTTTCCTGGCTTCCCCTGGGTTGCATTTGCACTTTGGTAAGGTAGTGATGCTACCGTTCTTGTGAGTTTACTGCTAGTTCTCCCTATCTTTGAGACGAGATTATGTCCAACCGTCTTTTGTGGCCATGCTGTTCTCTCTGTGTTTGGATTCTTCAACTTTTTTCCATAGTTCTTTATTCAGCTACTACTATGTGCTAATCAATGTGCTAAGAACCAGGCTGCCAAAAACTTCTTCTGTTATCAAGAAACCAAGACAAGGAATATGAAATAATGTCAAGAATAATCATGATGATTACTTGTGATTAGAACTATCAGACAGGAATGGACAGAGGATGGGAAGATCACAGAGCAACTACTCATTCTACTCTATTTAAAGATTGCCTTTGGCTTTCAAATGAAGAACTGCAACAATGCTTTATTATAAATGTTTGCCATTTGATCTGTGAGCTCCCCTTATTTGCAGTTTTGTTCTGTCTAATTTTAAACAGTGGCAACTGGTATTAATAATACACCATTGAAGTTATACACTTGGAGACTACTGAACATGATGGACATAATGTACAACACACTTTCAGAACACAATTTTATTTTCTCACTGTCATCTATGTCAGGTGTCAGCCAGTTTTTTTCTGTAAAGAGCCAGATGGTGCATATGTTAGGTTTTATGGACCACACATATATTCAACTCTACCCATGGCCAATCCATAAGTGACTGGGTGTGGCCAAGTTCCAATAAAGCTTTATTTATAAACGCAGGAACCTGGCCTACAGGTCTTAGTTTGTGGACCCTCCCATCTAAGTGATCTATTCACCTGACACTTTCTTCACTCAACCATTAAAGACAAAATGGTTCCATACCTTCAAAGATAAAGTGATCTCATGGTCTTATTTGCATTTTTTTACCTTTATCTATTCATGAAAGCTTATTTTTCAAAATTTATGAGTTGCCTTATCTAGAAAATAGTGTTTTCATCATTGTTTTTAATACTATAATTTTCTTTAGTATTTAGAGCTATTTTCTATAGTAGCCAGAAAACTGCAAAAAGAAATTTTTAAATATTATAGAAGAATTCTTGCTTCTTCCTCTTTTTTAATTCTTTGAAACTTAAATGAGGAAACTACAGAAAGATCATTTACCCTAACAGGCCTCAGAGAGCAGTGATTGAGACCATGAACTCTTGCTAGACCACCCAGGGTCAAGTCCTCCCTCCACCATTTACTAGTTTGTGCCCATGGGTGACTTCTTAACCATTCAGCACCTCAATTCTTCATCTATAAAGTGAGAATATTAATGGTTTTTACTGATAAAATTATGGTGGAGATCAAATTAGATGAACTACATAATATGAATAGAAAAGTTTACATAATAAGCCCTCAACAAATGTAGCTATTGATTTTGTTCTTTTTACTTCTGCATGTGGACAGCATCTGTACCATGTGCTTGCTTTTTTTTTTTTCTTTTCCCTGCCAAGAAATAGGCTCTGAAGTTTCAGAGGACCATCTCAGCTGTAATCCCATCAACTGCAGTGTAGATGTATTGGACTCACCCTAGAAAGTCAAGATGGTCCTCAACCAAATGGAAGCAAATTTGTAATAACTTTGCTCTGACCCTGAGGAAATTTCTTAAGCTTCAGTGATACATCTTGGGGTAGCCTCCTTCTATCTTAAGGTGCTTCCACGGCAGTTAAATGAAACATTAGGAATATCATAAGCATGTTATCACAAGTCCATTCATATCGTGATTAAAGCAATATTTGATGGTTATTCTTATAAGATTGTTGTTGATGATTCTGCTTCATTTCTACTGTCATTTTTACCTGTACTAAGATAGTATATATGGTTGGAGTTAAAGCCTCTTGCATATGCATTTGGAATCTTTTAACTAAAGTCCAATTTTCCAGCAGTCACCATGCTTTGTAGCCTTGAGCCAGATTAGAACACCATATAAAGAATCAGTCTTGTCCAAGAGACTATCAAAGGGCATTCTAATTTCTGCAAAGATAGTCCTTCAATTAGGTCCCATGTGTGAAAGTGATTTGAAATCTATGAAGCAGGAGGCAACAATTATGTACAAAGACCTACTCTGTGTCTGGCATGTTCTAGAACCACACTGTCCCATTAACAGAACTTCCCACAGTAATGGAAATGTTCAATATCTGTGTTGCCCAATACAGTAGTCAAAAATCCCGTGTGGCTATTGAGCACTTGAAATGTGGCTAGTGTAAATGAGGAACTAGATTTTCATCGTATTTAATTTAATTCATTTAAATTAATTAGTCATAATACCGTTATAGGGCATGTTGCCTGTTTTAAAACAAAAAAGCCTTGTAAGACAAGTAGCATATATCTATTCTCCTTTATAAAAGGGGGAAATCTCAGAGAAGTCAAGGAATTTTCCAAGAGTCACAGACTAACAATTGGAATATGGTCAGACAGGATTTATTATCCCCAACCCGCATGCCATGCCCAGAGTTTTTTCTTATATATTATATTGTATAGCACTGTGTCATAGTATTATATTATATTATACTATACTATACTATATTATATTATATTTATTTTATTTTATTTTACTATTATTCTTTTGAAATCTATCATTACATCAGCTAAATATTGTTTTAGGCAGATAGAATCACTCTAACACATTCTCTCCAGAAAAAAAGTTTAGTTAACATGACTTGCACCTATGAAGAAAATTCACAGTTGCTTACAGATAATCCAATATCTACTCCCCTTTGAAGATGCTTTGGAATATGTCTTACCCATGTTTTTCCATCCTCACCACTAAAACAATGGGTGATGACCTCAAAAACAAAAACAAAACAAAACAAAAAAACAGCTATCACAGCAAGCTGGTAGTTTGGGGGCAGCAGCTCATTTCTTCCAACAAAGTTACACTGAATTGATTTCCCAACACATGTTTATAGATGTGCTCTCCTGAGTTCCACACACAGAGAACCATTTCCCTTTTCAACAACTTGTCTGGTTACATCTTGTAGTAATTTATCTGCATGCTCCCTGCCAACTGGTTCATAGGGAAAACATGTTTGATGCATAACAATAGATCATTTGGGGATAAATCAAACTCTTCATGAAGTCCTGCTTCTCTTCAGCAAGGCATTTCACTCAGAAGAGTCTCCGCTGGGCTCTAGTGACTTGAGAAAAGGGAATGTAGGTGTCCCAATCTGTGAAACAAGTAGGTGCAAAGAAAGCTCATTTTCTCCAAGACAAGACTAACAACATAGCATCCCTGGGGTCCCTTCTCATGGAGTCCAACTGAAACCACTGAAGTTGGATTGGAGACTAGAGCCTGGAGACAGTTCAGATTAGACCTATGTTTGGAAGAAATGAGAGATCTATTTTGCCCAAAGCCTCACACTTTCCTTGGAGGGAGGCCATGGCCGCCCACACACCCTTGCCTTTCCCAGTTCCTGTAAAGAAAAAGAAAGTTACAAGGAGATAGAAAGTAAAAAGAAAAAAGGAGGAAAGAGAATTGAAGAAATAATGAGCAGGAAGAAAGGAAGAAAGAAAGGATAGAAGAAATACATAAAAGGTTTTCATTTAAAACTCTAATATCATAAATATTGTTACCAGTTAGTTCTGGCTGAGTCTCTGCCAAGTCCCAGACGCTATGGTAGGTGTTCCTAGAATCCACCACAGACCAAGTGAGACTTAGAAAGCTTGAGGAAGCAGTAGCTAATTCCTGCAAAGCCCTTATCCTGAGAATCAACACCACATATGCTACTAAGTGTCTGATCTTTCTTACGGGCATTTTATTCTGGATATCCAGAAGTGAAGGAGTTGGGGCTGAACAGTGGAGAGCGAAGGCATAATGACAGTCAGAATAACTGATAGAAAATTTTTAATCATATCAGTCTGTCCTCATTTGAGGACACACATCACCCATAGACATGCTTAAATGCCAAATAAAACACATCTTGTGCTTTGAGTCTGAACTCATGAACTCCCCCTGGGAACCCTGCAGGGCTGGCATATGCTTTTCATGGAGTTGGGGGTGCATTTAAAGCTAAATTCCGAGATTGTTTTCTAAGGAGAAAAATGAGCTGTGCTGGTGCTTTTCTTTAGTGAATGAGGAACTCTTTCATCAAGTCAACCCCTTTCCCCAGTCTTCTCTGGCTCCCACTGCCTCCAGGATCAAGTCCAGACCCTTTGTCCTGAAATCCAAGGCCTTCCCCAGGCTGGCCCCAGATGGCCTTATGGACAGTGTTTTTCTACCACTCTCCACTGTGAGCTCTCAACTTCAGTTAAGGGCTGGTCACTCACTGCCCTGTCCCCACAAACATTCACATTCTGCCCCTAAAAGGACAGAGAACAGTTCCTTCAGCTTCCAATGCCTTTGCACCCACCCATAGTTTGTTCGTTCATTCGTTCCTTCCTTCCTTCCTTTCTTCCCTTTCAAGATTTTATTTTATTTATTTGAGACACACAGAGAGAGAACATGAGCTAGGGGAGGGGGCAGAAGGAGAGTGAGAAGCGACTCCGTATCAAGGAGCCCAATGTGGGACTCGATCCCAGGACCCTGAAATCATGGCCTGAGCCAAAGGAAGACTGAGCCATGCAGGCACCCACCCCCTAACCCCGGTTCCTTTCACCTGGAATGAGCTTATGCTTCTCACCCTTCTCTAACTCCTAGGTAAACTTCAAGACCCCATTAAAGGCTGATCTCCCTAGGAAGGATTCTCTGACCTCCCAAATCCTCAGTGACCTCTCCCTTCTCTGTCCTTCATGATATCCAGTTTTCATATACTGTGATGGCAACGGTGGACGGTCACTCAGGGATGCCCTGAGTCCCTGGGAGGGGGATCATTCTTTTTGTCCTGCTACATTCCTGGATCTCTGGCATTCCTTTTCTGTCTCCTCTCTTCAGGTGCATCAATACTGCCCTTTTCCAGTGCTCTTTGTAAATTGCTATCCACCTATTATCTCTCCTCCTGTGCCTAGAAGCTGGATTACTAACCTGCCCCACTCCAATGGAGAGAATGGTTTCTTTCCCTCTCTTTCCTAAGGTCTCTGACCACTGGCAAGATCTTAGAGAAGTGTTTACTTCATTCTGTGTTATGCTATAGCAATTCATGTATATTTCTTGTCTTCATTCAGTTGTAAGCTCCTTGAGCATAGGGATTTTGGTCATCTTTGTTTCCCTCTTAGTGCCTACCACAATGGATCATATATAGATCATATCCAATAAATGGTTAGGAGATATATCTCCATCATTACTGCATTTCTCACTTGTGACTTATATACAGGCAGATATGCTGAAGGAAGAATCAAAAAACACAGAAACGTCTGAAATATTTGGAAATGGGATAGGGTTTTTTTCTCCCCTATATGTAGGCTTCATACTCAAATGGGCTTTTCT
The DNA here is from genome assembly GCF_009829155.1 of Mustela erminea. Classification (NCBI taxonomy): domain Eukaryota; kingdom Metazoa; phylum Chordata; class Mammalia; order Carnivora; family Mustelidae; genus Mustela; species Mustela erminea. The sequence goes on from NC_045619.1 coordinate 18,564,540, forward strand.
CTCATGGTGAGATGGTTCATTTAAGGAAACCCAGGTATTATTTCCCTAAGAAGAAGGGTAGTTATAAGACAAGTGGGGGCAAGTTTCTTCTAACTCAAAGACACCCATGGATTAAAAGTCAAGTATATCAGGGCTCACCAGAACTAGAATTGAGAATGACATCAATCTTTAATCTCCTAACCTGTCAGGGCCACCTGGTGTCTTATCACTGCCTCTTATATTGCCAGAAGTATTCCCCTTTCTTAATAGGTTTTCTCCATCCCACAAGTCAGCTTGCACGGGGCTTTGTCTTGCTGTGATGCTAAGTGCATTTCATAACCTTTCCAATTTTTCTCCCCCACTAACTGGCAATAATTACTCAACTTGGGTGCCCCGGTGGCTCAGTGGCTTAAGCCTCTGCCTTTAGCTCAGGTCATAATCCCAGGGTCCTGGGATCGAGTTCTGCATCGGGCTCTCTGCTCAGCAGGGAGCCTGCTTCCCCCTCTCTCTCTGCCTGCCTCTCTGCCTACTTGTGATCTCTCTCTCTGTCAAAATAAATAAATAAAATCTTTAAAAAAAAAAAAAAGAATTATGGGCGCCTGGGTGGCTCAGTGGGTTAAGCCGCTGCCTTCGCCTCAGGTCATGATCTCAGGGTCCTGGGATCGAGTCCCACATCGGGCTCTCTGCTCAGCAGGGTGCCTGCTTCTTCCTCTCCCTCTGCCTGCCTCTCTGCCTACTTGTGATCTCTCTCTGTCAAATAAATAAATAAAATCTTAAAAAAAAAAAAAGAATTATTACTCAACTTCCTAATTCCAACATTCTGAGTGAAGAATGTGATTACCCTTGCTCACTTTTTTTTTTGGCCAGGCCAGAAGTCCCTGGCAAACCTGAACATGGGCCACTTCTGAATCAGTTTCCCTCCCGGGTGGGGTCAGCCACAGCCGAGAAGTAGACAACTGGTGAGAGGGAACATAGACAATACGGCTGCCTAAGCTCATCCCATCAACAGGCACGTGGCAAGTACAACCTTCTTTCATTGGACTTGTCTGTAAAGGCAGACACTTGCATAGCAGAGTAGAAAACACAACTCCTGTAGGGGTCAGACAAAGAATATAAATGAGTAACACAGTCTGGTGTAAAATGATGGGAAATGGTGGCTCCAGCAATTGTTAACATATGGAAATGTTGCCAGATCTTTCCATTTTCAAAGAGAAGCTGTAAGGATAGATTTTAGTGTGAAGTCCCTGAATTTTAAAACATGGTGCAAAACAAAACCAGACTTAGCTGTGAACCATATTAGGCCTACAGACTGTCAGTTTACGGATCCTACTTCAAAAACCAATATGCAGGCGCAGATGGGAAGGTAGGGTAGAGGATGCATGAACAAATGGCCTGTTATTGTAGTTCATTTTCTTTCACTACAGTTATTTGCATATTAATTCCTCATTAGCTATCTATGGACTTATTAAACTAAGTTATTTGCTCTGAATTGTTTGGAGATTAACACTTGCACTTGCATCATTTCAGAACTTCTCCAACTTCTTGCTCAAGCTCACATGACACTATCTTCTAGTAGAAGAAAACAAAGCTCTGGGGGTATTTTAGATTGAGGTTTTTGTAAAAGGTCAATATGGTGAAATGATCCCTCGTTAAACAACTTTTCAGATTTCTCCAAGACCATCCAGGCCCCTGGCTTGAAGATAAATCCAAAAGTAAGAACCAGTGGGGTAATCAGGAGAAAACAAACTTATGCAAGTTTGGGCACAGAAGCCAGAATGATGGGCATGTCTTTATGCATGGGGAGGTGGGGGTATGTTATGAGGATTCATGCACTAACTTAAGTAAAGTACCTGCTTCATAATAAGTGTTCACCCAGTGATGGCAATTTGCCTTTCACAATGTCTGGCACAGTAACGAGGGCTTGAAATGCTGCCCTTACTGATAGAGGATGTGGTCTAGATAAAATTATTATTATTAATTTTAAGGAGCGTACAATCTAGGAGACAGTGACAAGCAAATGCCTAAGAAGTTTAAAGAAGATGAAAAATTGGGGGTTCCTGGGTGGCTCAGGCTGTTGTGTGTCTGCGTTCAGCTCAGGTCATGATCTCAGAGTCCTGGGATTGAGTCCTGCATTGGTCTCTCTGCTCAGAGGCAAGTCTGCTTCTCCTTCTATGAGGTCTTCCACTCACTCTCTCAAATAAATAAATAAATAAACTCTTTCAAAAAATTTTAAAAAGATGGAAAATTGTTCTTACAGAAGGATGCTTCTCTGAGCTGGAAGTCCTATAAGAATTAGGATTCTAAGAAAGTGAGGACTAAATGTATTTCAGAACAGATCAACTAATATATCTAAGTACTTGGCTTATGCCAGGCATAGATATAACATTGTCTCTTTCCATACACCCAACTATGAAGGAGACAAGTACCATTTGAATTGGCCACATTTTATAAACGAAACAGTTAAACCACATGAGGTTAGATAATTTCCCCAAAGTCACCTGAATATTAATTGGTGGAGTCAAGATTTGCCCCTCTGACTCCAGAGCACATAATCTTAACATTGGTAGCACTGAACGATTTTCTTCAAGTGACTCAAGATTCTTCAAAAGTGAGAGGATCCACTATGACTGGGGTGAGTTGAGGGGCTTCAAAGAGGAGACTATGATTTATCCAGAGCTGTTCAGATTGGGTAGAACTGGAAAGGGTGGTACTTGGGAAATAACACATACTCATAACGCCAACAACACCACGCATACATGATTGTATCTGAGTTCACATAGTCTGTTCACAAACATTCAGGTCTAGTAGGATAGACCATAAAAGTCCCTGTCTTGATGATCATAAGGTCTATAGGTTCTAATTTAGTCCTGCAACTGCCATTTGAGGTTGGTATGATCTCCATTCTGCAGGTAAGGAAAAAAGACACTGAGTGGTTTGTATACGACAACAACAGTGATAGCCGTAATGTGCATTATCAGAATCTAAGCTTCAAGGAACTTTACATTTGTTCCTTTAGGATGATAGGGAGACTAGAGTGACCAACTGTTACAGTTTGCTTGCAATGGAAGAGTTTCCCAGAATGTAGGACCTGCAGCAAAATCCCCAGTAAACCAGGACAAGCTGGCCAGCCTAATAAAGATTTAATCATAAAATCTTTGATTACAGTGAGACTTCTCCTTTGATTGAAACAAGGGTTTCCAGTGCTAAGTAGGGAGTGCTGTTCTCTCCAATCAGAGATCCCGTACCCCTCACCGTGCCCTCAACCTGCTCCCTGTTATTCCCGGTGATATGATGTCTATAGGAACAGGGCTTTCTTTTCTGTGTCCTGACTGCATTCTTTTCTCTCTGCTTAATTCTTCCCTCAGAACCTGCTGCAGTGTGCACTGACAGCACGCCAGCATTTTTCAACCTTCAGTGTACAGACAAATCACCTGGGGGTCTTACTAAAAGGCAGATTATGATTCAGTAGGACTAGGGTGAAGTCCAATACTGCATTTTTCCATACACTCGCTCATGAGAATCTTGCTGGCTCATGGCCACATTTTATAGAGGAGAGAACATCCATTTCAAAAGTGGGAACAAGAATCCTCACTCTTACACAACATTTAAAATGGGTGAATCCAAGTAAACAGTTCATTTCACTCTCCTATGAGACCTTCCCCTGTGTCTTGTAAGTGTAAACTTCATCTCACCTAAATCTGGATTCAAATCTACCACTGACTGATTAGGCTACTTTAGACAAGTTGTTTAATTTCTCTGAGCTCCTGGTCTCTGACCTGTCAAGTCAGGCTGGTTTTTTTTTTTTTGTTTTGTTTTTCTCAGTCTTACTGTGAAGAATAAAGATACAAGAATAAAGTCCATGAGGTACATACTACATTCCCAAATAAACATAAATTTTCTTTATTCTTCACAAAAAGACTGTAGTTCATGCTACTGTTAAAAGTTTCCCTGGGTCAGAAGGACGAAATAAGTTTGTAAAGTCGACAAGGTCATTAGTTGGGAAGTCTGAAAGCATTACCATTTCTCAGCGATATTTGCCTCAACGCTCTGATGACCCGAAGAAATAAATCTTAAAATGGCAGCATTCCTGGTTTTCTTCATCCGTTTATTCAATAAGCACTCTCCAGGCCATGCAACATGCAGAAACAGTAATAATAAACAGAACAAGATTCTCACTTTCACAGAGCTTACATTCTTAGCAGGACTTTAACAATTTCTGGTGGGGAGAGACTCTGGGAGAAGAAAAGAGCCTTCAAATCATATCACAAAGGCTTCCTGACACTTAGTAATGAATCCCACTTCTAATATGGGGTGGTGTCCTTGCATAAAAAGGCACCGTCCTCACACTGCCTCATGGTCTGACTACTGAATATTCTAGTAGAGAAGTCAATGGGCAGATTCTTACTTTCATAATAAGCCATAATAAATATGAGGTGAATATGGCATCTTAACAATGTTGGAAAGGGTTCACTACTAGGGAATATTTCTTAGGAGCAAGTTCTTTCATAGCCCTTACTTTACAATACATATATATGGGCATGGCAGCTCTGTTGGATACATTTCCATGTAGGAAATGGCAGGCAAAACTACCTTATATGCCACATGGGGTGGGTAAATTGTGGCACAGGCAGGGGACAGTAGTGGGAACTTCTGAGCATGGAGGTCAAGCTCTTTTGGCTTCTCTGCCTCCCCCAGAAGACCACCCACTGGGAGTTTGGGGCTTAAAAATAGGACTCCCATGATATCTTTAGGGACAAGAATCGAATGATCAAATTTGTGTATCCCTGGTAGCAACATAAGCAACAACCAGAAGACTCATCACAGCAAACAGGGAGAATCTATTTCAAGTTCTACAACTGACTGAAGTTTGGCACTCCCTGACAAATACATTCCAGCTGGTTTCAATCCACATGAGACACTGGTGTGTGTGTGTGTGTGTGTGTGTGTGTGTGTTTGCATGTGTGTGCACACATGTTTATGCATCTACATGTTAAGGAAAATGTACTCAGTAAGGAGGAGAGCTCCATTTCATTTTCCTTTTGCTGAAGAGCTATCTCCCAGGGAGAAAAATCCATTATATGTCAGAGAAGACTGTAACTCCAGGCAGTCCAAGGAAATGAGGTAGGTAGCTGGCTTTTGCAGGAGGGAATTTAGAAGATTATCAGAACACCTAATTAGAAGAGATTTTACTAAGCAATTGCTGCCAATTTTCCTATAGATAATGGTTAAGCTGTGAGGCCCTGCTCTAGAGCATGAGGGAAGCAGGCAACCATAGCCTCCTCTCAGCATGACGTACCCTGCAAGTTAGTGGAATCTAAGTAAACAACTGATTTCACTAATCTTGGAGGCCTCCCCCTGGTGCCTGCCTAATAAGTACAGGCTTCCTCTCAGCATTTGCCTTTCTCCATGGTTCCCTTATAAAATGTGAGGCTAGCTGTAGAGTTGGAAGGACAAAGGAACTGAGTAAGTGTAATTTATTATCCAGGATTGTTTTCAGCCTTTTTCCAATTATACACATTTTTCTCTTTGGCTCACAGACCTGGGTTTATGAGGCTGTTCTTCTGATCACTAATGGGCTGAAAAAATGGGCCCCAAGTTTTCCTTGAAGTATGTGTTATGGCCTTTAGTAGTTTGCCATGGCATTAGTTTGCCATGGCATTGTTGAATACCGTTAATTAAAGGAGAAAACGAATACTGACTCCTGCTTTCTCCCCCACTGTCTGCCCTCATGCCCTCTGTGTACACCAAACGTTAACATGAGATCATTTCATTTAAAGACCAAGAAGCTATCAAATCAACTGAGATGGAAGCCCAGAATGGGTTGGAGTGTTCCTCTAGGGATTTATTTATTTGTTCTCACCTGTTGGGAAGAAAATGATTGGCTTAAGGAAGACAGAAGACCTCCACTTTAAAGCTGTGGGGTGAACAGCCATGGGAGGGGGGACAGGGATCCCAATGTCTGGCTTATTTGATGTGCGACTTGGAGCAGGTCACTTTTCTCTCTGTATTTCAGGTCCTTGATTTGTAAAGGGGAAGAATGATGATACCTGCCTCTTGGCTTTTGGATTGGTTGTGGATCAGAGGCTCATCTCTTTAGCTACCCACTTGCCTGTGGGCTTTCTTTGGGATTCAACGCTTGCACATTTTTCTTTCCATGCCACTCCTTGATGATCTCACCTTTTCTCATAGCTTTAGATCTGCCATCTATGCAGGTGACCATAAATCTACAACAACAGCTTTGACTTCTCCCCCAACTTCCAGTCTTACAGAGTCAAATGTTAACTGGATACTTTCTAGTTGAATGTTTTGCTTTGTCCGATTTACTCTCATTTTATCCGGACTCATGGAGGCCACACTTCAATCTCTATGTCAGAACCACACGTGTGGCATAACGTGAATTCTAATCTAGTACTTCTAACTTTGTTACTCAGATAAGCCTCTTATGTACACTGAGCTTGGAATGGGGATGTTCAGGCTACTGTATGTGGAGGAGATTTGGTAGATTAACTATTTCATAGACATCCAAGAAATAATATCATTCATTCTGATCCTGAGCTCTTTTAGAATTTCTGCAAATTTCACAGTATCCCTTTTGTCTATTATACAAACTTTTATTTTTTAAGGTTTTATTTATTTATTGGACAGAAAGAGAGAGAGAGCACAAGTAAGGGGGATGGCAGGCCAAGGGAGAGGAAGAAGCAGGCTCCCCACTGAGTAAGAAGCCTGATGTGGAGCTCGATCCCAGGACTCTGGCATCATTGCCTGAGCTGAAGGCAGATGCTTAACCAACTGAGCCACCCGGGTGCCCCATATTACACAAATACAGAACAAAGCAGTATATAAAAATTTGAACATGCAGGACCATTCTGGACATTGAACTTTGTTTTGCCATTGAGTTCCAGTACTAATTTGGAGGTAAGATTATCTGGTGACAAGAATAACTTTAAATTACCCTAAATCTATAGTAAGAATGCAGTAAAATCTTCTTAAGCACAGAAGAATCCTGAAAATGTTATGATAAAATGCTAGTGTTAGCATTCAAAAAAATAATCACTCACATAAAAATAAATAGTCACTTATAAAATAAATAAGTCCTGGGGATGTCATGTACAGTATGGTGATCATAGTGAATAGGCTGCATCACATATTTGAAGGTTACTAAGAGAGTAGAAGTTCTTATCACAAGAAAAAAAAACCTTTAAGTACATATGTCAACAGGTGTTAACTAGATTTATCATGTGACCATTTTGCAATATATACAAATATTGAATCATTTACATTGTACAACAAAAGTTAATATGCTATATGCCTCTAATATGTCAATATACACACATATATGTGTGTGTGTGCACATATACGTATACATGCACACATATATACACACACAGAGAGAGAGCGCAACTGAAAATACCATGTGCAAGTTGTGGAAAACAGTGCAGTGCCGCAGATTTCTTCTCATCATATTTGGCTAATTTTCTCATTGATTTTATGGTGCTTTGGTACTGGTGGTTTAAAAGCAGTTTATCAAGGCACAGTTCACAACCAGCTTTTCTTTCAAAGCTTCCTCAGACCTTTTAAAGTAATGGTCTCCTCTCAGAGGCTGCATTTATACCTTTAGCCACAAATATAATGAAAACAAACATCAGCAACAACCCAAAGACCCTGAGGAGGGAGGAGGTCAGGCAAATCAAAACGCAGAGACGAGGGGAACTGGTCTGGAAGACCAACAGTTGCTTCAGTGTGGTGAGTAACATTTCTAATTCTCACCTACCCTCCCTGGAGCCGGGTGGGAAACAAATATCCGGCCAGGCAGCAGTCTGTCTTTGTCAATGTTGTAGTCATCACTGTCATTGTGCTGTGGTTCTGGAGCACCTCTAGTTGCAGAAACTCGGGGCTTCAACAGTGACCGTGAAGTGAGGGTGGACATATTTCTTTAGCAACTGGTTCTCCTCTCTATTGTGTATGTAGTGTCTTAACAGGCATATTAAGCCTAGTGAAATAACGAGGGATGGTGGTGTCATAATCTTTGAATTGTCTCTATGCGAGATAGTATAAGATGTAAATCACTCCTTTATATACAGCTGAGAAAACTAGGAAAGACCAGTTACGTATTTTTTACTCACAACAGAAATGAACATGATGCAAACCCCTTCAGTGGTGTCTTATCACTGGGGTCAACCTGGGGACAGGGGATTCATAATGTCCCTATGAGGAAGAATTCATGGAGCAACACGCACACGTACACACACAAACATTCTTATGCTACATCCTTAATTTAGATGTGATGTCTTAAAGGAAGAATTGATGTAAGAAAACAGATCCTCACCCTGGTAGATATTTTTTTTTTTTAAGACTTCATTTATTTATTTATTTGACAGAAAGAGATCACACGTAGGCAGAGAGGCAGGCAGAGAGAGAAGGGGAAGCAGACTCCTTTCTGAGCAGAGAGCCTGATGCGGGGCTCGATCCCAGGACCCTGAGATTATGACCCGAGCTGAAGGCAGAGGCTTTAATCCACTGAGCTACCCAGGTGCCCCCCTGGTAGATATCTTGCATCTCTTTTACTACTGGAAGATTCTAACTTTTGAAGATCTTCTGAGCAACAGTGGGCATGGGGGCCATTTGAGATATATATATATATATATATATATATCTACATCCTTAATTTAGATCTATATATATAGATCTATATATATAGATATATATAGATATATATAGATATATATATATATGGGCTAGGACTTCTACCTCAAGGAGAAAAACTGGCATTTACTGATTTTTTTTTTTAAGATTGTATTTATTTGCCAGTGAGAGAGAGAGCACAAGCAGGGGAATAGAGAGGCAGAGAGAGAAGCAAGCTCCCCGCTGAGCAAGGAACCCAAGACCCTGAGATCATGACCTGAGCCGAAGGCAGCCGCTTCACCGACTGAGCCACCCAGGCACCCGCATTTACAGAATATTCCATAGATACTCTCTAACAACTAGCCTAATGTTGCTAATTTCTCTTTCTGTATTAACAACAACAACAACAAAATGAATCTATGGGAATGTGTACTAAAAATCTCCTGTCTCTTGTTCACATGGATCCAATCGCCCGTATTTTCTTACATTCTGGGAGGAAATGTTCAAAGTGGCTGGGTACTACTGTATAAACGATTCAAGCATTACAAACATGGTTGGGTTTGATAAATGTGAAGGTCCTTGTCCATCCTAAGATGCTGTGATCCTATGATTTCTTCTTTCATTCAGCTGTAATGACAGCAATCACGCTTCCACATTGTAGAAGGTCACTTCTTTAGTACTGTGACGAGGGGGAGATTTGTGTGTATGTGTGTGTGAGTGTACAAAGAATTAAGGAGAAAAATAACTTTTTTTTACATTCATTAGAAAATAACTGGTTGATAAGCTAATTTTTATGAGTATTAACACATTCATCTCCATAGGACACTGCGTTAAGCTAACTCGGTCAACACCACCCAAAACCCATGTGTCTAATACAAGATGAACAGAAACCTTTTGTAATTGGGAAAATAAAAACTAGATACAAGAGTCAAGGCAAGGGTTATATGAGGACCCAGGTGGCTCTGGTAATTGTGTTCCACAATTTTCTCAGTATACTCTCATTTCTTCACGTACTATGCCTGATCTGTTGACAAGGATCATTTAGGTCCAAAATTCCAAACTGCATAGGACATCATACTGGGATATGGTAGGCTAAGATGTTAGGTATTAACTGTCTATGAAGGGAAAGAAGTAGTCTTGAGAATATTTCAGTGTTATTTATATTTTGTCCACAAGATGGTAGCGTACACTTTCCATTTAATGTAAAGCTGGCCTGTGATCCCGATTTCCCGTAAAGTAGAGAATGTTTTGTGTTGAACCGAGGTCAGCCGGTCTGGATATCATTTAGTATTTTTTTTAATTGTGATGAATTGTTGATTTGAAGTATATTTAACTCTGCTATAACAAGGTGGGGATTCATCTGAAATAAAGAAAACCCAGAAATGCATTGCATTCCAGCTTCTTAAAGTGAATTTGAGAAGTGGGAATACTTTGGACATCTAAAAACCACACACCAAGGATCAGATACTGACATTTTTCAAAAACACTACCTTAGTACATCATGCAGAAGATATTCAGGTTGTCAAGTTCAATTAATCTTGGGTGAAATTCTGCACAGTAACAAAGTTCTTTCCATGAAACTAGTTCAAGAGGGCTATAGGTAGTTTTCCCCTCAAATCCAGGGGGAAAGTTAGACCTTAGATGCTATGAAATTTCCATAAGCTAAATAAGAGGGCAGCATCAGCAAATTGGCATGTTCTTCTGCTGTGTGATTTCTTCCCTCTTCTGGCCCCCATGCCAGAAGGGACGGAACACAGATGAGAAAAACATCTGGCCCCATCTGCCTCCATTGAGCAGAGGGCCTTCTTTGAGGTTCAGGTCTCAGGCTCATATCATCTTTTTATTTGAACTCTTTTTAAAATGAGGAGCTCAAGTGGGATTTCCTTTCATCTTACTATATTATTTTCAAATTAAATTAGGTCTAATGCTCTGTGTCAGAACCACAAAAGCAAAGCTCCAGGGTGTCTCAGTGACTTCCCATTCTGTTGTCCGGAACAGCTGAGCTCCCCACCTAAGGAGAGAGGGAGATGAGCCAGGGGGAAGTTGAGACAAGATACTGGTAGAGGTGCAGGAGAGGAACGCTTGCTATTGCAAATGTATGGTTGCTTTTCCAATGTGCAAGAGAACTAAGTCAAGTTTCATAAGATTCCACAGTCTGGCTCCATCTTAGCTATCTATCTCCTATCCCCTACCCTGCAACAGGCAGCCTCTGATCTAACCCAGAGGTGTCACCTCACTGTGTCTTTGATTCTCACTGCCTTCATCCTTACACCTGCCTTTCATAGTCTTTTTGGCTCCAGTAATTCTGACCTGAATCAGAAACTCTATATCTCTAGCTTGCACAAGAGGAAGAGTCATACATCAAATTCTTTCTAAGAAGCAAAGCAAAGAGTGAAAGTGGTTTTCTTTTTTTGTTTATTTGTTTTTCAGGAGATTAAAAAAAAAAAAAGTATAGGGGCATCTAAGTGGCTCAGTTGGTTAAAGCCTCTACCTTCAGCTCAGGTCATGCTCCCAGGGTCTTGGGATCAAGCCCCGCTTCGGGCTCTCTGCTCTGCAGAGAGTCTGCTTCCCCCTCTCTCTCTGCCTGCCTCTCTGCCTACTTGTGATCTATGTCGAATAAATAAATAAAATACTTTTAAAAAGGTATAGAGTGATGACAAAGAATAAAGAGAAAAGAGTAAGGCAATGGAAATAGGCAACATTCAAGGCTAACTATGACTATGATTGAGTAACTTCTACTCTCCATAAAAACTGGGTATCTTCTCTTCTAGATTAATACCTTTCATCATTACATCTGTTTAATTATATGACAAATTTAATGTAACCTAATGGAGTTCTCTACTCCAATTACTCTTAGTAGAGTTTTTATTTTTTTTCTATAAATAATATCTTAAATCATATATGATGGACTAAATATCAGTAAAAGGTGTTCACTTCAACAATAACCCACTCAGAAACCTCTGGAAACCCAAGCCTACTTCTGTGGAGGATTGTAAAGTATCTGTTTAATCCAGGGTGGAGTTTGGATTCTACAGAAATGTGTAAGAGGATGGAAAAACCATGGAGAGAGAGAGAGGGAGAAAGACCAGAGGAAGAAGGGCTCCCGTTGACCATCAATGACTCAGTGAAAGGACTGGAAGGAAACAGTGGTGTAGTCTCATTCCCTGATTTCTCTGCATCTGCATTTTTGTGTTTGAGCAATACTAGAATTGTTTTCTTTCTAGAAATGCTTTGTGTCTACTTGTCTTTCTAGATAGTATAAAGCAAAACAGGTTACAGAAACACTGTTCCTTAGGGTGGAATGAAGTGTTTTAAAGAGCTTTTAAGTAATTTGAAGCTCTTGTTATCCTTCATTCTTTATCTATCTATCTATCTATCTATCTGTCTATCATCTATCTATCACCTATCATCTATCTATCTATCTATCTATCTATCTATCTATCTATCTATCATTTATCTATCATCTACCATCATCATCTATCTAATCTATCTGGATTTCCTGGACATACTGTCATATAACCTCCTCATTTGACTGAAGCTATCTGGAGATGTAGTGAGTGATCTCAAAGACATTGTCATCTCTTTGCCCAGAGAGAAGGAAAAACATAGGCTGGACCACACATATTGAGAAGGAACATTAGCCCTGGGTGGTTGAGGAGATTGTGACTTCTGACTCTGAGAACCTGAGATTCCAGCTGACCGAATGAACTTCCTGTCACCCAAGGTGGAAAAAGCAGGAGGAAAAAGCAGACAAGCAACATTACTGTGAGCTGTTGTTCAAGGCTTCTCAAACTGCGGCCTTTTTCCCATTAGAAAGGGAGTCTTGGTTTTATGCTTTATGACTGATAAAGGACAACATGTACTTGGCCTCACAGTCACCTATGAAGGCAAGTATCAGTTGACCTAAGTTCACACAGAGATTTATGTGTGGGAAAGTGCTGTGGGTACTGTATGAAGCCCACACTTAAGAGTCACAGATGTTCAACATGTAGTATCATTCTTCTCTGTGGTAGAAATTAAGAAAATGTTTCACTCCTAACTCAGAGTCTAAGTGGAGTCATTCGGTAGGAGGCATGGCTCAAAGAGAGCCCACAGACATGGGAAGTGGGCCATTGCCTGGACAGAGTCACTTGTGCAGAGGAATGATAGCACAATTAATAAGTCTCTTTGTGCTACATAGAAAGTGGAGCAGATTCTAAATCTTATTACTATTATTATTAGATGTCTTCATTTCCTCTCCCACTCCAAATTTTGTCTTTTTCAACAAAATATAATTTTGTTTCCATAGTACTTAAGACGAAGCATGCAAACACCCTCAGGTACTGTGTTGAGATGGGAAAGGGAAGCAACAGGGAAAGTCTCAGGTAGGCTTAAGAGGTTGCTTGCACTCACTCAGAAACAGAGGATTGGGTTAAAGTGCTAAGAAGAATGAACCAGAATGTGCTTCCTTCCATGATGCCTATCCTTTAAATCCAAGCCTCAGTGCAGTTCAAAGTTTACTAAGCATCAATTCTATGACCTGACTGCTATGAACTTTGTGTTTGTGCCCCTTTAAAATTCGTATGTTGAAACCCCAGTCTCCAATGTGATTGTATTTGGATATGGGGCCTTTGGGAGATAAACAGGTTTAGAGGAAGTCATGAGGGTGGAGCCCCCATGATAGGATTAGTGCCCCTATAAGAAGAGAAAGAGACCAGAGCTCTGTCTCGCTCTCTTTCTGCCATGTGAAAACACAGCAAGAAGGCGGCTCTCTCAAAACCAGGAAGAGGATCTCAACAACCACCAAATCTACAGGTGCCTTGATCTTCGACTTCCCAACTTCTAGTACTATGAGCAGTAAGTGTTTTTTAAGCCACCCAGTCTATGGTACAGGGACTGTACTAAAAAACAATAATCAAAAGATAAAGTCATTCATTCCACAAATATTCATTGGGTGCCTACTGTATGCTAGGCACTATGATGGACATTGGGAAGACAATGTTGATGCAAATAGACATAGAATCTATGCTTTTCAAGGATCTTCCATCTAGTAGGCAATAGAAATACCATATTGAAAGTAATTTTAGCATTTTAAAGAAATCATATCATTATACCATTCTCTTTCTCATGCAAGTTCTGAATCAGAGAGGTGGAGGTCACAATGCCAGCTTTATAACTGATAAAACAGTTTGGAGTATGGGGCTTACTTAGTCACGGAGCTTTCTAATACTCCCTTGAGCTGAATTTTCTCTATAAAACTGTAGAACTTCTCCAGAGTAGTTTAATCATCCGACTGAGAGTCCATGCAGAAAGACAGAGGCAAAAATCATTTAGGTCCTCTGCCAATAGCATCCACTGCAAAGGGTCTATGATTGCCTTCACTTTCTTCTATCTGCTCAGTAGCTAACCCAGGCTGCCTCTGCCAGTTGGCTGGTCTCCTCCATTAAAGGGGAGAGCCACACTCCCAGCTAAGTCCAGAGGTTAAGAGTACAAGAAGCCGGGAGGGGACAAGAGACAGAGGTTTTCACTCTAATGGAGATCCCTCCACGTAAAACCAGAAAGAGAGGGCGAAACATATTCCTTATAATTGTGATGAGTTCTCAGACAGGGAGGCTCAGGGAGCTGTGGGAGAATACTACATGGGGAACTAACTTATTCCAGGGATGGGCTGTGTGATTAAGGCAGGGTTCCTGTTCTCAGGTAATTTGTAGGTTCATTAATAGGAAGAAGATAATCACAAAATAATGAGGATAAATTTTGTACTAACATCATAAGTTAGGTACATAGGGAGCATTAAGGGGGAAAAATTGATATTTGCTCACCATTGTTTATTGTTCTTTTAAGTATAACTCTTACCCTTATTCTCTCTAGTATTAAGAGATAATGTCATGTATTATTTCAATGTGAGAATAAGTCAATTATAAACTAAAGATTCCAATTACATTAGGGACCGATTTCAAGTCCGAGTTTTTTTGTTTGTTTTGTATTTTGCTATTAGATCTGTTGATTGTCTAAGGAACTACCAAATCAATTGAGCTTTATGATACCATGTAAACAAAATCCTAAATCCACCACAAAGTGCAAACACATCTGAAAATACTTTCAAAAATCTATTTTTTATTATAAAATTAGTGAATATTGGTTAAGTGTTTTAGAAAATCCAGAAATCCCACTGTTCAAGCTCATCTGTGGTTACCAATCTGATGTATTACTTCCTTTGCTTTTATTAATTTTTTTCCTCTACCGAGTATTTATTTTGATTTCTTAATGGTTTTGTTTTGCATGTATAACCAACTCTCAATTATCTGTCGTGGATCAGTTAATTTGTGGACTTTCGTTCAACCTAAGACAAATAATTTGGGAGAAAATACTAAGACTATCACAAATCGGCAAAAAGCTTTATACAACAGATATCTAATGAATGCTTATTCTATGCCAAGCACATAACTACAGAGCAATCAGCTAGCACACATGGTGGTGACTGTAACACAGAAAGCCCCACCTGCTCCTTCACCTACCAGAAAAGGAGCCACTCAAGAGCAAAGGCCCCTCTGCCTCTACACTCCTGCCCAACATGGGTTGATGGCCCAATAAAGAAAACATGTAAGAGTCTCTGAATTTTATAACCTCAATGCTAGAAATGGAAGGTTTTGGTAAGAAAGAAGAGAAAGAAAACACACCTCAAATTCACTCCATTATTTGAAAAAAGGCAAAGCAGGGAAGTCTCATTATTTCATTAGTTAACCTTTTGATCATTTTCTCCCAAGTAATTAATAGGACATGATTCTTAATTTATCTCATAATTTTTAGCAGTATAAATGGCCACCAGATTCCTAAATAGAGAATGGAATTTTAATCAAATAAGTTTACGGGGTGCCTGGGTGGCTCACTGTTGCCAAAAGTATTCCCCTTTCTTAATAGATTTTCTCCATCCCACAAGTCAGCTTGCATGGGGCTTTGTCTTGCTGTGATGCTAAGTGCATTTCATAACCTATCCAATTTTTCTCCCCCACTAGCTGGCAATAATTACTCAACTTGGGTGCCTGGGTGGCTCAGTGGGTTAAGCCTCTGCCTTCAGCTCAGGCCACGATCCCAGGGTCCTGGGATGGAGCCCCACATCGGGCTCTCTGCTCAGCAGGGAGCCTGCTTCCCCCTTTCTCTCTGCCTGCTGCTCTGCCTGCTTGTAATCTCTCACTGTCTGTCAAATAAATAAATAAAATCTTAAAAAAAATAAGTTTACATCCAATCCATTTCCTATATTCTGTGGATATTATAGTTTCAACCATGATTTGGGTGTTCTCTATCAGCTTTCCTAGGGCCCCACAGATAACTTTTACTGGAAGCTCGCTACAATTCCAGTTGTTGAAACAGACTTTCTTTTCTTAAAATAACTTATTATTGTAACCGTTTAAGATGCCAAGATCTCTTTCTTTAAGATTTATTTTATCTATTTTAGAGAAGGGAAGTTGCAGAGGGAGAGGAATAGAGTCTCAAGCAGACTCTGCTCTGAGTGCGGAGCCCAACTCAGGTCTTGGTTGCCAACCTTGAGATCATGGTTTGAGCTGAAAGCAAGAGTTGGATCCTAAGCCAACTGGGCTACCCAAGCACCCCACTAAGATCTCTTCCTAAATAATCTTAAAAATAATGTTAACATTATTTCTGGTTCCAAGGCAATACAGGCTCATTAAAGGTAATTTTGGAAAATACAGGTATAGTGATATAGCTAGTGAGGTGGAAGTTAATTTTATTAAATCTTTTCTCAAGCGAAATGTTGATATTTAGAGACTGAAGATTAATGCAGAGGGAAGAAAATTTGTGTAAGTAGTCCAAGGACCTTAGTGTAAAGAGAAGATCAAGACCTCAACCCTTTCTCCAAGACTTTATGGCAATTTATCAGGATGGCCCAGGGAAGTCCCAAACTAGCCCTAGAGGCAGAGAAGGGGTCCAGGAAAATGGGGATTCCAGATTAAGGAGACTGCATGCGCTGCATCTCACCAACCAATACGATTTTTGCATTCTGGGTGACGGTTAAAACCATTTTGTGAAATTTTCCCTCTCTCCACAAAAATCTCTGAACTTTAACTTGATTTATATTAATTATATACATTGATTTGTAAAGCAGCACTTTTTCACCCAATATTTACTCTATGGCCTCTCCCCCTCCAGAACATAAGCTCTGAATTTATTCATATCTTCTTCTATATCCCAAGTATGTTTGCAGTTCTCTTTGTGTAAATCCTTCTTAGTTCATGACTTCTCTTTATATATATATATATATATATACACACATATATATATATATATACACACATGTATATATATGTTTTATATATGTGTGTGTATATATACACACCCACACACATATATATGAATATATGGATATTATCCTTATGTATATGCACTTGTATACTCATATATTTTATCTATAACAACAGATGTATTTTTCATATTTTCAGATTACTTCATATTAAAAGGAGTTTTGACTATGTTGTATATATACCTTTTAAGCCAACAATTAATTTTCAATTGATTTTTTGTGATTTGTAGGTAAAGTATTGTCATCTATAAATAATAATAATATCGTTTCCTCCCTTCCAATGCCTCTGACTTTTGCTTCAGTTCTGTGTCTTACTCATTGCCTTGACCAGAACCCTTAATGTAGGCTAATAGTGGTGATAGCAACATGCTTTTGATTTTAGTTTTAGTGATATATTCAAGTATTTTAAGTTCCATCTTTGGTTTATGACAGCTATTCTTAAAAAAAAAAAAAAAGATAACTATTCTTTACCATGTTAAGAAAATAGTCTTCTGGTATTAAATTTTTAGATTTTAACAGGAATACATATCGCAATTTATTAAAAACATTTTCAGCATTTATTTACTGATCAGAAATTTTCTTTTTTGATCTTAAATATTAATAGAACTCATAATTGTAAATTATACTTGCATTTTTTTATAAATACTACTTGACAAAGTAGAATTATAAAGTAGAATTAAATTGACTAATGCTTTATCTTTATATATTATTATTTATAAATTTATATTTATGGATTAGAAATTATAACTAATTTAATTTGTGATTACATTTGTAATTGATTATGTTAGTTGCTATATAATAATACTTTTTTTCTTTAAAGATTTTATTTATTTATTTGACAGAAAGAGAAATAGCGAGAGAGAACATAAGCAGGGGGAGTGGGAGAGGGAGAAGCAGACGTCCTGCTGAGCAGGCAGCCTGCTGTGGGGCTGATCCCAGGATGCTGGGAACATGACCTGAGCTGAAGGCAGCCGCTAAAGGACTGAGCCATCCAGGAACCCCATACTAATACTTTTTTATATATATATTTGCTTCATATTTATGAGAAGTTGTTTATAGTTTACTGCATTGACATCAGTTAATGAGTTGATTACACAATTATTTTAACTATTTTAAATACAATTAAAAATTGGATACCTCAGTTGGTTACTTTTATGAATTTTGGGTGTCAAGCTTATGAAATTTTACAAATCATTTAGGAAAACTTTCACTTTTTCATAAGCACAGAACTTTGTTAATAGTATAAGCATTATCTTTTCTTTAAAAGTCTGCAAGAAATTACCAGTAAACTTATTTGGTCTTTTAGCCTTTTGCGACAATTCTTGATAACTTTTCAAAACCTTCATAGATATTAATCTTTTAATGCTTTTTCTATCATCTTGAATTAATTGTATTAATTGATGTTTTTATAAAAAATGTTTATATTTCATTGAGTTATCTAGTTAGACATTACATTTATTTTAATTGTATTTAAAACAGTTATGTAAAATAATATCTTGGTCAACTCCCTGTTTAACTGATCTTAATGATTATCTCTAGAGTTTATATTTAACTCATGATTATGTTTTTAATTTTGACTCATCTCTTAGTCACTTGTAAAAATCATTTGGGATTTTTTTTAAAAAGTGCAACATAGATTATATATTTTCTAAGCCCTCGTATATTGGAAAATTTCTTAGCTGTGAGTAATTTCTTTTGTTGCTTCTCATATGAATTATGACTTTGTTATGTATAAAATTATGGATTACATTTTCCCCCTCCAAAATTTAGAGGTATTGTCCTGTGGACAGCTATTATTTCACACTCAAAGCAGAAGCCAAAGATCAGTCTGTATTTGTAGATTTTGATGTGGCAGATATGGAACCAATATGCATTCTCCTTTCTTACGACTCTGTCTTACTAAACTAAACCCTGAGTTAGCTGGGTGTAGAAATAAGCACAAAGAAAATTACATTTCCCAACCTACTTTGCAGAGATAGTAGCCATGTAGCTTGGTGCTGGCCAATGAATTAATTATGGGATTTAGTCCCCAAATGGGGGCTTCTCAGAAAGGTCCCTAAGGAGGAAGGAATCAGCTGAACTGTGTCTCTTTGGCCTTTTCCAGTCTTCCTCCACACAGTTGCTGGAGTCCTGGCAGCCATCCTGAGAGGTTAACTTTCAGGCTTGCAGAGAGGAAAGCTAAAAGGAGACTGGGTCCTTGAATGATGTCACCAGACTTCCATTACATGCCAGAAAAATAAACCTTATCTTATTTAAGTAATCACTACTTGGATTTTCTGTTTTAGGTAGCCAAACCAGTCCCTAACTAATCAGTGGATAGTTGCTTTTATTGTCACATTCTTTGTCAGATTCTTATTTATACTTGTGTGTAAATGTATTTTTTTTTCCTTAAATATTCACAAGCATACATTATACAATGCCAGGACCAAAATACCAAAGTAGCTCCCCACTTTCTCCTAAGCCTGAGGCTCTTTTTCTAGGCTATTATTTCCCTCTGGCACACTGGTTCTTTTGCTTATCAAAGTCAACTTTCAGGAAGGGAGCCAAGGGTAATTGTCATAAATGTGACACTGACTGAGAGTTGATAGTTAATCTTTCCACTCCTACTTCCATTTGCGTTTTAATAGGAACAATGTTTTTAAACAAAGGGATTAGGATTTTTATCCTGGAATTTTAAATCTTCCTGAAGAGTTTGTGAGGAGTTCATAGATGGGGCACAGATTCTTTCTGGTCCCCTTTCCTTAAATCTTCCCCCTTTTCTACTGAATTCATATTACATGGACAACTATCAATAATGCAGGCCACTAAATGTGAATCCTGGTTAAGTCATTTCCTAGAAATATGCTTTAGGGCAAATTATTTAACCCATCTCCACACTTTACTTTGATCATCTGTAAAATTAGTAAGGACCAAACTAAGTAATATAGAAGATGGTCTATCTGTCCCCTGATGTTAGTTCTTCATCATTCATGACAAGCATTTATTTTCCAGCAATTAATTTGAGTGATTCTAATATCGACCCTGAGGCCAAAATAGAACTGTGTCTACAATCATTAATTCATTTTCCACCTGCATATACCAACAGCTTGCAACATATATTGTGTTAACTATTGCAAGAAATGCCAAGTAAATTAATGTTTGGGATATTAGACATGACTTAAAAAAAAGAGGTTCACAATCTTGGAATAAGTTTTTATATTTGTTTACTTGGAATTTAGTGGGCCTTTGGAACAAGATGCTGAAGAGATTTTCTAGGCCAAGAAAGTTCCAAGTATTTTTGGTTTGACCTCTTCTCCGCCTTCTGTATCCATCAGTTTCACTCGAAAGCATAACTGGAATGCAATCGATTTGCACAGCTTCTGGCCAGTGCCTACCGGGAATTCACCTAGGTCAGTTCTCCTGGCCCACAATGGAATGGTTCCTACCTTTGCTGTTCAGGTCTCTGAAACTTGGAACAGCATAAGTTGTGCTTTTACCTAAGCTGCTGGTTACTTGTTGCAGAATTTCCTACAATGCTTTGCTTGAGAGAACTCTACCCCTAGAATGCAAAAGCAAAGTGGTAACCAGCTTACCACCACTATCACCACCATCCCATAGCTGCCTATCCCGCTTTCTGGAAGGAACACTCTGCAAAATGATATTGAAAGATGGATCACAGATACAAGTGTCTTCACTTGGGCTGCTATAACAAATGCCATAGACCAGGAAGCCTAAACAACATTCATTTCTCACAGTTCTGATGGCTGGAAGTCCAAGAGCAAGGTGCCAGTGGTGTCTGCTGAAGGCCTGTCTCCTTGTACCCTCACATAGTGAGCAGCAAATGGAGGAAACAAACTCACTCATTTTTCTTTTATAAGGGTGCTAATTCCATTATGAGGGTTCTACCCTCATGACCTAACTATTTCCCAAAAGCCCACTTCCAAATAGCACCATACCATATTAGGGCTTCACCAGATAAATTTTGAGGGGATGCAAACATTTAGTCCATAGCAGATGGGGAGTAAGACAACTATGGTTTCTTCAAAACATAGCAGTTAACTATTTGAAGCATGGCTACTGGTTTTTTGATAAGTAAAGGTCTTGAACTAGAGGGCAAACTGTGAGGAATAAATGAAGTATCATTCTATCTCTCCCAGCAGTTTAGGATTCCTTAGTCTTATTGGGTGGTGCATTGGTAGGCTACTGATTTTTCTCAATCCAACTCCACTGACCAGAAAATCTATGGAAAACTGTCACAAATTTTGGCACTAGTTTGTGTCCGTAGTCATATTCAAAGTTGTGATATATTTTTCTCCAATCGCAACTCCACAAATTTTTATATTGTTTTTCCTTGTAAAAGTATACCTTCACATTAATGTTGTGATTTTAAATACACTGTATAAGGTGTGATTGTGTTTGAAGTTGGAAGAGACTTCAGCAGGGGCTGTAGAATTATAAATCCATATAAATAACCCCATAATAATTCACAAAGTAGCATCCTATTTTATTTAGTCATTTAGTTAAACATTCAGATTATTTATAATTTTTGTTACTATATAATAATCCTAAATAGTACCATATTGTTTTCTTAAGAAAGATTCCCCAGAGTGGGATAATTGGGTAGAGTTTAGACTATGTTTCACGCTTTCAGTATATGTTAAAGACAATTGACTAAACACATATAAAACCTATTATCTCTTATCACCTAAATTCTCCTTGATTTTTTGCAAACCTTAAGGGAAGATGAAGTCTTTCTTGGCTAGTTTATAATTCTTTACTTAATTTAATATTCTTAGTAGTTTCATATGATTTATACATATTATTCTCAGATAAAGAAATTGTGGTTCAGAGGGGCCATTTTTCTGAGATCACAGAGCAAATAAATAGTAGGTTAGAGGCAACTGAGTTATAGTTATCTTGGGAAACCCGATATCCCAACCTCAAATGCTCTTCCAACCCTCTATTCCAAGTTTTCCAATATTCTTACTTCATAGGTGAAGAAAAGAGACAATGGAATAGATCCAGTTCTGCAATTCTTTATCATGAACATGATACTACATTCAGGGTCAATTTCTAGTAGCAAACAATTTGAGATCATCTGAAGAACAATTCAGATATGGTTCAAATACGATCTGCTGAAACTTGGTGAATTATGATGGTGTAATGATGATAGTGATTCTATAGCCGCAAATGCAGTTTCTTCCAACCCCTCCCAAGGCACTTCCCACTTTACCTTTCTTCTCTCAACAGAACATCATAGAGTTTGAATTTATTCACCACCAGAATTTAGAGTTCAAGGAAGGGGCAATCAAGAAAATAATTTTCAATGACAAACAAATGATGAAAGGAGAGCATCTTTCCTGTGTACCCTTTGATGGGCCAGTTGCACAGCTTTCCCAGGAAAATAGCTGTTCTTGGAACATCCCCTCCTACCACAATGCCTGGATTTCTCATTTTCTATTCAAAACTCATTTACTTGTCATTTTTATATGACTATGGCTGGGGTTGGGGTGGGGGTCTCAAGACATTTCTTTCCTTATCTTTGTACTGTCTCTGTGTTGTCCACATCGTGCTTTGAAAAATTAGATTCCTGTTGTAAGGAATGGCCATCAATTCCAGAGGAGTTTTCCAATCATAAAACATAATAACTTTGCTATGCAAACATCTTTACAAAGACATAAATTAAGAGGCTAATGTCATGATGACCAGATCCACCCCCGCTACTTTCTCCATCTTTACATGGTTATAGATAACAGTATCAGTTGTTTAAAAAAATTTTTTTAAAAAGTGAGTCATCCAGGAGGCCACAGCAGTTCTGATGAAGGTTACAAGATACAAATGGGATTCCCATGTCATAAAGTTTGGGTTTCTTTTCCCTGTCTCTAGGACCCACTTACCACTAGCCTAACTTACTCCTTCTGTCCCCCACCCCACACACCAGATGCTGCAGTGGCACTGTGCAACTTAATGAGTGATTCTCATGCTTTCTGCTGACTTTTCTGACTCCTTTGATCCCACTGAATCTTCCTCTGAAATACCCTGTGGTATCCACTGAGCATAATCATATCTGTTGTGATGCTCAATCTCAATGTCATCTCCTCTTCTAAGTCTTTCTTAAACCTTTCATAGAAAGAACTAAGCGTCTTCTTCCTTTATAAATCTTGTTCTCAGGGTTCACAGAATTAGTAGAGGCATTTGTCCACTATATTTGGCTATTGGGTTTCCTTTTTCCATCTCTTACCCAAGTCTGTAAACTCTTCAAGAACAGGCACAATGATGTGTGTGTGTTCGTAGCTTGAGCATCTAGCATAGTGAACTTTTTCTGTAAAGGCCATATAGTGAATATTTTATGTTCTACAGGCCATATGACCTCTGTTGCAACTACTCAACTCTGCTGCTCCATGAACAGCCAGTACATAAACACATAGGTATGATACATAATATTTTGTGGCTACCTGGAAAATCAAACCAACCTATATTCATCCTTCTTTGGAACTGTGAGTCATAAATCAGACTATGTCATCCAAATTGGGCATGATAAAAAAATTAATTTGAAAGTGGTATTCTGTTAGGGCAACAACTCTAAGACAGATGATCCGACATTTGTAAGGATGTTGTGAATCTGGCCTCCATTCCTGCTTGAGTTGGAAAGATGGTTGTGACCCTCTGACACTTGGTAGTATGGGACAACATTCCCAAATACAGTGGGATAAAAGCCATGACTGGGATACCAGCTCTCATATCATGGAATAACTACTGGTGATGACAGTGATGATAATAATAGTAGCGATAATAATTACAATGATACCAAACACTTCCCAAGGGCTTACGATGGTCCAAACACTATTCTAAGCAGGTCACATGCATTAATTCGTTAAATCTTCACAGAATCCTTTAAAAAGGGTATTTTTGCCTTTAAAAAAGTACTTTAATTCCATTTTACAGATGAAACTGAGGCTTGGAGACGTTGCATAACTTATTCAGAGTAATAAGGTTAGCAAATCTAAAATTGAAGGGCCTTGCATGCAACACATTATGATGCTTAAATGCAGTTCCATGGCCTAGATGTGCAAGAATCATCTGTGGATATAGACTTCTAAATACCACCTTTTGAAATGCAGAGTCAGAATGCCCAAGGAAATTCTCTCTCACACTCTCTCTCTCTCTTCTTTTTAAAGAGCTTCCCTTATGATTCAGATGTGTAGCTGCAGTGAGTGGAATGGTGGTTCCCAAAAAGATATGCCCATGTTCTAGTTCCCCAAAACTGTGGGTATTATCTTATTTTGGAAAAGAGTTTTTTTTCAGATATATAAAGTTAAGAGTTTTGAGATAAGGAGGGCCCTATATTATCAAGTGGGCCCTAAATCCTACCTTGTGTCCTTCAACGAGGCACATGGAAGAGATGGAGAAGAAGAGATAGCAGTGTGACCAAGAGACAGAGATTGGAGTGATATAGCCACAAGTCAAGAAATGCTGACAAGCTTCAGAATCTGGAACAGCCAAATAAAGGATTTTTCCCTAGAGCCTCCAGGAGTGTGGCCTGCCAACATCTTGATTTTAGACTTAGAAATTCCAGCCCTGTGAGAGAACAAATCTCTCTTGTAAGCTACCCAGTTTGTGGCACATCGTTATGGCAGCCCTGGGCAACTACTTCAGAGTCACTCCCAGTTCCACTCCTTAATTCCTGAATCCATATATGAAGACAGTGGGGAAGATAGCACATGTAATGGTTTCTGATTTGAAGTGATTATCACATCATGTAAAACAGAACCCCATCCTTCCAGGGGTGGTCTCTCAGCTGGTGCTATAACTGCGTCTTCAGTAAGAGACCTTTCAATTATACCAGCTTGTTCCAGATGGTGGAAGTATGCAGTAAGACCAGTTAATTTCAGGGGCGCCTGGGTGGCTCAGTGGGTTAAAGCCTCTGCCTTCGGCTCAGGTCATGATCCCAGGGTCCTGGGATCGAGTCCTGCATCGGGCTCTCTGCTCATCGAGGAGCCTGCTTCCCCCTCTCTCTCTACCTGCTTCTCTGCCTACTTGTGATCTCTCTCTCTCTGTGTCAAATAAGTAAATAAAATCTTAAAAAAAAAACAAACAAACAGGTAATTTCATGGGCAGAATACATTGCTGCTTTTTTTTTTTGGTATGAAATGAGCTTCTTCATCAGACACCATACCACACAAGAGACCGTGATGGTGGTAGATGAAACATTCTGTTAGTCCACGATTAGTGGTCATGGTATAAGGCATGAAAAGGTAGAAGGGCATGGAAAGCAAATCCACACCCAGAATATATATCTATTCCAGTAAAGGTGAATCTCTGCCCTTCCCATTGAGAGAAGTTCAGTAGAAGAAATTCAGAAGAAGTAGCTGTGTCTAATTTAGTCTTACAAAGCAGTTGGTCAGTGGTCTCAGCCAAGACTACTAAGGAAATAGTTCTCTAGGATTGGACCCCTTTCTTCTATGTGGTATTGCTGTAATGTTTGCTTCTTGTCTTAGGGTCCTTATAGTAGTTTCCTATTGATACTACAATAATTAACACAAATTTATTGGCTTAAAGCACAAATTTATTGTTGTACAGGTCTGTAAGTAGTTGAATATCAGATTCACAGGACTAAAGATAAAGTTCCAACTTGTCTCTACCTTTTTTCTTACTACTTTCTTTCATATACCCTTTGCTTCAATACAGACTCATGCAGTAAAGCCTCTTTACAATTTGTCACACTATGATCTTTTTTTTTTCACTCTGCTCTTTTTTGAAGACCATCCTTTGTCCTTGTGCTCATATTCCATGAGTCCTAACCCTTCAACCACCCTAATGCCCAATTCAAATGCTAACCATCCCCCCAACTCCAGCTGAAAAGAACCTTTCACTCCTTCTAGCTGCTATTTAAGTCCTTTCTAGGTTCTGGACTCTAAATTTCTTGAGGACAGGAACTACATCTTGTTCCTATCTTTGTGTCCAAAGCAGGACTGCCATGGATGGTTGTGTAGGTTGTATGTTGTAGCCTTTTTACAGCACTTGATCATAACTCCTAATGAATGTATGAGAGTTCTTTGATATTGGCATTATGCTCAGTTTCTTTTTTTTTCTTTCCTTTTTTTTTTTTTTTAAGACTTATTTCACAGAGAGAGGGAGAGAGGGCAGAACCAGGGGGAGTAGCAGATAGAGAAAGAGAAGCCGACTCCCTACTGCACAGGGAGCCTGACATGGGACTCGATCCCATGCCACCCAACACCCCTATGCTCAGTTTCTAATGTAATGAACTCAGATCTTAAGATGTTAAAAATTTTGAAGTTAAAACTTGAGTAGGAATATAAAATAAAAACAACACTAAATAGGACTTAAATCCTTCAACAGATGAACTCTGGGGTCTGGACTTCCTTTTAAAAGAGAATCTGAAAAAAAAAATAAAAAATAAAAAAATAAAAGAAAATCTGTCTGGATGGCTCAGTCAGTTAAGTGTCTGCCTTTAGCTCAGGTCATGATCCTGGGACCCTGAGATCCAGCCCTGCATAGGCTCCCTGTTCAGTAAGGAGACTGCTTGCTTCTCCCTCTCCTTTTGCTTGCCACTCTTCCTGCTTGTGCTCTCTCTCAAATAAATAAATAAAATCTTTTAAAAAAATAAATAATAAATAAATAAATAGGATCTGTTGAGAGCACACCTCCATCATTCTCTCTCTCTCTCTCTCTCTCTCACACACACACACACACACACACACACACACACACACACACACGGCACACAGTTACTCTCTAAACTTGCCTTCAAGGACTACTGTGTAGGATCATGGTAGTCAATCATTGTTTATGTGTCTGTGACAGGCCTGGGATTAGCCTCTTGGTTATGCCTTTCCCTACTCCATTCCTCCCCATCCCCCTCCAAGACAGGATCCCTTTACGTGAGTACACCTTACCACTCAGTTCCTGTAGCCAGGACAAGGAAAACTGGTGCTAGAAATGACATCCAATGCCAACAACACAGTTTCTTTTCATGGGAACCTACCTGGCATTGTGAAGAAAGAATTAGAATATATTGTACTAACAATAGTGCTTCATTCCCAAGAGATCAGATTCTCAGGAGATGGACTTTTTAACTGGATAGCTGCCTTGAAACACAGCTTGCTTTTTCAACAGAACTTTGTCCCTGAATAGGTATCACACTCAGCAGACAGGGAAAACCTAAGTAGATAACAAGCCAATGATTTCCAAATGAACCAGGCCCCAACCACTCTCGTTACCACTTACATAGCCAACTGAGATGAGTAAACAAACCAAGAAGTTCTGACAGGTATGGGTGTCAGTTCATATCCAGATGGCTCGAGCAGTTTGTTTACTATCTCACTGTTCTCTTACTGACATCAGTGCCAGAATTAGGAACACATCTGACCATGCAGTCAGGGTACACAGAACCCAAGATGAGAGACAATATTGCTTAGAATCATGGATTATTAGGTGTAGTAGGTTACAGTTTTGGGTTTAAATTCTGATCAACTGTTCACAAGGACAGTTAGTTTCATGTATTCCCACTCTGCCTTTGGGAATGCGCAGTCTTGTGATGGGAGGAACTGAGCCAAATTTTCCTTTGTACTTGCAGGAGAGATTAATGGTTATGAGTAGTGATTCTGGAGACAGGCAGGCCCAAGCTACACCCCGAGCCCTGTCACTTTCTACTTAACTTCTCTAAGTTTCAGTTTTACCATCTGTAAAATGGGACTTCTTTTCATGGCACTGAATTCATACGATCAAATGTGATAATTTTGGTAAAATATTTAGTACAGAGTAAGTCCTCAATAAGTAATAGCTACTATTAAGGAAGAAAGAAAAATGACATAAAATTTTACCAAATTAGAATCCATGTTGATTTTATTTTACCCTTCCTGACTAGCTTGTTTGTATTTTAAAATAGACACTGTCTTTCTAAAAATTGCTATAAAGCTCACATTGAGTACCTACTATGGGTCCAACCAACTAACACACTTAACATATGGTAGCTCTTTTATCTTTATATGGTTACATATTGGTGAGGCAGATATTATTATTCCCACTTCATAGTTGGGGAAACTGAGGCTCAGGTGGTCTAACTGACTTGCCTAATTCATTAAGTAGATATATTTGAACCTGAGAGTCTAATTCTGAAATTTCCTTGGTCTAAGACAAATTTATGCCCCAACAGCCAAACAGGAACCAAAATATCAACTTTATCAATGACTTAATAAAGTAGAAATTAAGATTATATAGTAAATGGCTTTGGAGAACACAAAATGAGACTTTCTACTTTATTTCTAAATAAAGACCTGGGAACCCTTTAGCAAGAAGACGGTCCTCAGATGGCCCTTAAATCTATATAACCAGCCAGTCACCAGCCTACCTTACCTCCTAGCTAACCACAGGAGACAGCAAAACAGGCTGGTGAGATCCTCTGGCTGCCCCCCTCCCCCGGAGATAGAAAACAAGGGTCAAAGGCTGAGAGTGCTTGCTGCAACAACATTAGGACAAGGTATGATCAAGGACTTTTGACAATGACTCTACCATTAGTAAAAGCAAGATGGCCAGCTTCTTTTCAACCAGATTTACCCCTTCTCCCCAAAGGAAAAAGGGGTATATGAATAACAAGGGCAGAAAACAACTGAAGAGTTCAGCTGAGACTCACTACTTTAGTGGAAACCTGTTGAAGAAGTAAGAAAAGGTGAATAAGGACACTTTCCTAACAATTACACTGCCAAAGCTCATTTCATTCTGTCACATCTACCCATTATAGGAATGTGTTCTTCTCAACAGAAAAAGCACTTCCTCAACCAAAACAGATAAACCACTTGTAATTTATACAATTGTCAGTGCATCTGTCAAAGAAAATAAATCCTCTTTGTGAATCTTCCTCATGGGAATGCCATCAGAATCTTAAAGAAACCTCTCAAGAGAATAAAGGGAAAAGGTGGCTTAGAAACACACACTAAGTTGTGTTTTTATATCTCTGGATTCACCAGGTGGGAGCCCTGTTATCTTTTTTTTAAATTTCTTATTTAAATTCAATTTAGTTAACACATAATGTATAATTAGTTTCAGGGGTAGAATTTAGTGATTCATCAGTCGCATATAACACTCAGTGGTCATTACATCAAGTGTCGTCCTTAATGCACATCACCCAATTACCTTATCCCCCACCCATTTCCCCTTCAGCAACCCTCTGTTTGTTTCCTATAGTTAAGAGACTCTTATGGTTTGCCTCCCTTTATGTTTTTGTTTTACTTTATTTGTCCTCCCCTTCCCTTATATTCATCTGTTTTGTCTCTTAAATTCCACATACGAGTGAAATCATATGATATTTTATTTCTCTGACTGACTTATTTTGCTTAGCATAATATCCTCTAGTTCCATCCATGTTACTGCATGATTTCATTCTTTATCATGGCCAAGTAATATTCCATTATAAATATATTAAGATAGCTGTTATCTTAAAAATTGGGGAGCTAGTTTCCTCACTGCAAATTATGAAACTTTCAGTATTGTGGCTGAAACTACTGATGTCGCTGTTAGAGAGATCTGGATTTGAATTCTGACTTTGCTGCTTAGATGTGCAGAATCATTCTTTTTGACTGGCTAGTATCTGAAATCCCTTGAGATGTTTAGAAATGTCCTTCCATATATGATTCTTCATAGGAGGTGAGACACATCTCCCAGTATGGAAGCCAGATCCTATTTCTCTAACATTCCTTACAGCCTGCTACTATTTGAGAATTTTTTGCATCTATATTCACCAGGGATATTGACCTCTAGTTTTCTTTTCCTATATTGTCCTTATTTGGCTTTGGGAGAAGGTAAGCTGGACCTTACAAAATGAGTTTGGGAGTATTTTCTCTTATTCAATTTTGGGAAGAGTTTGAGAAGGATTGACATTAATCCTTAAATGTTTGGTAGATTTCACCTGTGAAACCATCCAGTCCTTAGTTTTTCTTTTTGGGAGGTTTCTGATTACTGATTCAATATATTTACTCATTATGGTCTGTTCAGATTTTCTATTTTTTCATGATTCAGTTTTAAGATGTATATATGTTGTAATTTATCCATTTGCTGTAGGTTGTCCAGTTTGTTGGCATATCATCAGGGAAATGTAAATCAAAACAACAATGAGATATATCCTCACACTTGTTAGAATGATTATTATCAAAAAGAGAAAAGTTAGCAAATGCTAGTGAGGATGTGAAGAGGGAAATTTGCACACTGTTTGTGTGGATGTAAATTGGTGCAGCCCTTGGAAACAGTATGGATGTTCCTCAAAAAACTAAAAATAGAAACACCATATGATCCAGCAATTCCACCACTAGGTATGTACCTGAAGGAAATGAAATCACAATATCAAAGAGATATCTGCACACCTATGTTCATTGCAGCATTAGTTACAGCAGCCAAGGCAGGGAAACAGTCTAATTGACCATTGACAAATGAATGGATAAAGAATACATGGTGTGTGTGTGTGTGTGTGTATAATTACATATATAAAGAATACATGGTATATATATATTTTATGTTATGTACCACATGTGTATATATATATATATATATACACACACACACACACACGTTGTATAATGTTAAATGTAGATGTTAAATGTAGATGTTAAATGTTAAATGTCATAGTGGAGACAATTAGGGAAAAATCTGCACATCAATAAGGATGTATATAATAAAACTTTCAGTTTTAAATAATTTCTAGGGATGTAATGTATAGCATGGTGACTATAGTTAACACTTGATTGTATATTTGAAATTTGCTAAGATACTAAAACTTAAAAGTTCTCACCACACACACAAAACTATGTGAGGTGATAGATGTACTAACAATATTATTGTGGCAATCATTTTGGACTGTATACATATACCAAATCATTATTTTATACACCTTACACTTATACTATGTTATATGAAAACTGTCTCAATCATACTGGAAAAAATAAAATAAGAAATAAAATTTAAAATAATAATAATAATAAAGACAAATTGTCATTTTCTAGTATCATATGGAGTGATCCTTGTGTTTTATAAGTTTTGGAGAAATAAATTAAAAGACTTCTTTCACTACTACCATGTTCTGGTAATATGCCTCTTACCAATAGTTTATAAATATATGTATATTTTTTCACTTTCCATTCATTTTTATAAAGCATTCAGATCTATTGAAAGATTTCCATATTGGTAAAAACAGTATATCATTTCAAAATGCTTTCTTAAAAAAAAAAAAAAAGAGACCAAAAAAAAACAGACTTTTAAATAGAGAATAAACTAGTGGTTACCAGAGGGGAGGTAGATGGAAAAATGGGTGAAATAGAGAAAAATGAAGAGTACATTTATCTTTATGAGCACTGAGAAATACATAAAACAGTTGAATTATTATATTGTACACCTGAAACTAATATAGCACTGTATGTTAATTATACTTGAATTGTGAAATAATAAAAAAAAAATTAAAACAAAAAATAGAATGCTTTCTTTCCCCCTGCAGGCAACAGAAAACAGTGGCTTCAACACATAGACATTGTTTCTTTCACATATCAAGAAGTCTATCTAGGGTGATGAGTTGTCCCCCTACACCATTGTGGATTTGACCTCATTTTATCCTTCTGCTGCACTTTCCCGGAACGGTATCATGCTTTTTGCCTCATGTTCACAAGTTTTTTGGTGCTCCAACAGGAATAAAATCCATCTGCATTTCAGTTGGTAAGTAGAAAATATGAAGAACTAAATGCCAAGGAACCATGCTTTTTGGGTACAGTTCTTCAAAATAGGTTTTCCTGATGTTCCATCCAGTGGTTTCCTCATAGAGCTCATGGAGTCACACAGACAACACCTAATCAAATCTCTGAAAACTTCTAGGAGAAAGCAAGTTGCAGATGGGGGTTGTCTCCAGCAATACTAAAGGGTCTGCCACAGGTAATAATATAAACAAAACTGAGCTACATGAATGTTGAAATATGCAATTAAAAAGAGGGTTTGGAACCTGCATTTACAAAAGAAAGCCGAAGACAATGTGTGAAGAATAATAACAACAATAATAACAGAAAGTAGCTAGCAATGACTAACATTTACCTGGGATTTACTGTACACTGAGCACTGTTCAAAATACTTAAATACACTACTTCATTTAGTGCCTGCAACAACCTTATGAGTTAAGTGCTGTTATTATTCCCGTTTACCTATGAGGAAACCAAGACACAAAGAAATCATACAACTTGAAGGAAGTCCCTCAATGAATAAGTGCTCAAACAACAATTGAAACACAGTGAGCAAAAACTCTAATCCAGGTTTGCTAAGAAATAAGAAAGGGATCTTTTGCTTCCTTTGTCTTGTCTTTACAATAAGATTTTTTTTTTAAGATTTTATTTATATATTTGACAGAAAGAGATCACGAATAGGCAGAGCAGCAGGCAGGGTGGGGGGGAATCAGGCTCCCTGCTGAGCAGAAAGCACAATGCTCCTGCTCATGAGATCCTGGCTCCTGAGGTCATGACTGGGGCCTAACCCACTGAGCTATCCAGGCGCCCCTACAGTAAGATTTTTCTTAGGAAGTCAGTAAATGGTTAGCCAATGTGAGACTGACTTAAATTTCTGACTCTCATGACCAAAAATATCAGAACAAGAATATCAGTCGGTGCATTATTTCGCATAGGACACCTCTGATTTGGTGTTGATTACCCTAACTGATGGCCCAGGGGGGTGAAATTTGTGTTGACGATAAAATTACTAGTACTACTAATGTTAACAATGTTCTAAGTATAGGCTTTCTATACCTATAGGTAAGAGGACGTTTTAGAACATAGCAGATCAGCAAACGAAGGGATCCCATCTATGAAAGTGGCCCGGAGTGTAAGCATCATCTCTTCACTACCAGAAAAAAAAAAAAAAATCCACATGTGTTAGGGAGCCATAACTCCTATCAAACACCACCAGCAACAAAAAGTCCAGATACGAGCTCGCCTTTCATCAGTTTAAAGGAGTGTTTTCCAACCTTTTTTCATTATGGATTCCTAGGGAACCTGTGCAGATATTTTATTTTACCTAATTGCCCCCACTACGATGTTTAAATACCACAAATATACTATGTATCTGTTAATGCAGTATGGCCTTTAGGAGAGCTAAAAGATCTAAATTTTTTTCAGCCCTCGAGAACCAATTTTTATCCCCTTGGCATGATACTGCTCTTGCTTAAAGTGTTTTGAGTTATGACTTTAAAAGTCATTCCAAAAAATAGAGCTGGCTTATGGGCTCACTAAAATTCTAAAAATGGACAAGTTACCCTAAGACACTTCAATTATAACCTTGCTGCTCTTGATGTAGTAATTATTGCTATCAATAGTTTTGTAGCACATAGGAAGACTGCACACATACTCGTGTGGTTTGAGGAGAGCCACATGTCTGCCCAAAGAGTTGTAAGCGAAAGGATCACATGTCGCTTTCAAATCAGAATGTTCTATTGCTATTTGGAAACTTAGAGCTCTTTTTACCTCTATGGTAACTACCTTGTCAGCCTGGGTTCCAAAGTGAGAAGGTATGGAGCAGACCTCACAGCTGACCTGCAATGCATAAACACTAATATGCAAACATTATTTGTTAGTACAGCAGAACCCAACCTACCCAAACTGATACACTGGGTGATTCATTTATTCATTTAAATGAATGAGAACCCACTATGTGTCAGTGTCCTAGGCACTCATGACATAGCAATAAACTAGACGAGTCCTTGCCTTCATGGAACTTATATTCTCATGGAGAAATCTACTGAGATCAAATTCAGCATCTCTTCAGCCTAGAAAGGAAGGCATATACTGTAGAAGAAAATTAACTCTTCACCGTATTAAAGGCAAGGCTAAATTTAGGAAATTCCATCCTGTGATACACTCTCAACAATCTTTTGCGACTGAAAATAAGTCTGGAGGGCATTTCCCTCTGCTCTTCCCCCAGGACAACAAAGGGATGTTAAAATCTTATGTTAATTTTGGATTTTGAAGTTCAGTGATTTGGGAAGGTTACAAAAGGGAATCCTTGGAGAAAGAGCAGGATTTAGGGAAGTGTGAAGGTGTGGAGGAGTTTTCTAGGTTGCAGAAAATAACAGGCATAGAGATGTCAAAGTGCAGATACTTCTCACTCAAACCAAGTGGACCACAGACGCACCAAGATATAAGATAAATTAATTCACCAAAACATCAACTTGAGCTCTTGAAAAAAGTAATTTTATTTTGTCTAAGACCCTATATTACTCACAGAGAGATGTTCATTTCCCACAGGATGAAGCCCATTCTTCCTTGAGAGGAATCCTGGACAGATACACCAATAATTAAACTGAAATAGACCATTTTAACCCCCACTGCAGTTCAAACACCCCAACCATCAAAGCTGGCCAGCCAAAACCAGCTGCCTAGGATCATCCTTTGAGGTTCAATGAACTAGGGCTTTGTTAGACCAGGAGTGAGAAAGGATTTCAAAGACAAGGGCCCTCCTTGGGAAATGATTTCCTGATGACCTCGTCGAATTACATGCTTTTTCTCATAATACAGTTAGCCCACTAATCCTTATTCCCTCTACTATGAATCTCTCCTAAGCTCCTCAGCCGGGCTAGAAGAAAATGATGGGAAGAATAGTCACATCTCCCCAACTCATGGCAAAATTTCCCTGATTAACCTCACACTCCATAATATAAAATGAACAGGAGACAAGTTTTCTTCTTTTTCTGACTGCAAGTTCTGGATAACTTGAGTTTGGGTCTTTATATAATGGTTCACTTTCAAAAATGAAAAGATATTAAATTTTAAGCCTTGCAATTACCTCATTTTCAGATACCAACATCATTGGCTCTGTCTATTTTAATAGCTCCACGTACAAAGATTTCTGAAGATTTTTAATGCTTGGTAACTCTGGATTTTTCAGCTAAAAACAAACACAAATTTTTGAGTTTTATATCAGATGCTGCTTTTTTTCTTTAAAGTTAAGATAATATTTTTTAAAAGGATATATACCATAAATTCAGCTGTTCAACTTTGAGCTAGGTTATTTCTATTATTCAGAAATTTATCAAAGAGTTTTTTACCTAAGGAGTTACTATTACAATACCAGAAAAAAAAAAAAGAATAGGAGTAAATGTATACGAATCAGTTCATAGAAACAAACACCTACCGTGAGACTCAAATATCAGTTATATCAAGAGTGTTCATAGTAATCTGTTGTTGAAAAAAAATGATTGCTTAGAAAACAGGATTGGGTGAAAATTCTTTTTTGCCATTAGCTGGTTAAATGGCCTCAGAGAAATAACTTTTGCACTGTCTTCCAGACATTATACAAAGCATTTTTTTATGAATTAACTCATTTATTCTTCATGTCATAACCTGTATGAAAAGTATTATTATTATTATCATCCCCATTATGAGATAAGGCATCTGGTACACAGAGAAGTTAAATAAACTTCCTCAAGTTCACAAGTTTCCAAAGCTGATCTTTGCCCTTAACTCTTTCACCTCTATATGTTCTTGAAATTCTCAAAAATATTTTCTTTTGAATATTTCACTCTAAAACCTTAAATGAATCTTAGGTTTGGGTTAAAATTTTAAAAGAGAATGTGAAAAATAAAAAAGGGAGATAACCTCACTATTTCTTGAGCATTTGACCACAAGGGGATCACTTTTCGGTCTATGCAAGGTCTTACTTACTGATTGTCCTTAAGGAGATTGGGACATCATCCATCCATTGGAAGAAGCTTGAAGAGACAGAAACCAACAAGAATTTGACATACCAATGTTTGTTAATTCATTTGTATTATGTTGTGTTCTCAAATAGCTCCATTAAACCAAGAATGACCTAGGACCCAACACATATCACTTTCATTTTAAAACTTAAAAACCAGAAGCATTATATCATGGTGACTCAGCTCAAGGACTCTGGAGGCAATGCCTAGTTTAAAACCTGTCTCTGTTTCTTGGAGTGTGAGGATGTTATTTAACCTCTCAGAACCTCAATTCACTTGTGTGAAATGGGGACATTAGTATGTTCATCTCAAGGTTGTTTGGAGGAGCGCATACTGCAAGATACTTATTAAGCACTCAATATTTAAGTGATGGCTATTATTTTAATTATTTTAAAGCCCATTTAGATGCTCTAAAATCATAAACTTCTAACTCTTTGGAAGCAAATATTTTATTTCATTAACTCTACATGCAGGAAAATTAATTATGTAAGAATGATTTTTGAGCATTTTCCCTAATCCAGACACTACTCTGAGTACTTTAAAAGTATTACCTCAGATAATCTTCCTTACAGCCCTACCAGGTGGGTCCTGTTGTTATACTCATTTTATAGAAAAAAAAATTGAGGCACAAGAAGATTAAGAAATCCACCTAAGTTTCACAAAAACAGTAATTAATTAAGCCCATTGGGGTCATATCTAAGCCCTTGGTCCCACAACCTTTGCCCTTCTCTGTTCTGCTCTAATTTGCTCTGAACACCCGATGCCTTCTTTGTACTTCCCCCACTTCTGAACCCCATTCAGAACCTTTGTATAACCTGCTTCTTGTGCCTGGAATACATCTATACTGGCTCTGAATTCCCCTTCATTTGGATAATTCTACGCTTAGTGTCCCCCTCAAGACTCAGTTTTCACTTATATCACCTCTTCCTCCCCACCAGGTGCTCAAGAGCCCTTTTATACCACTCTTAATGCTCATTTCTGAAGTCTAGAAGTCCCTTTCCAATGTAACTGCTGTGCTGCTTGCCATGGTCCTCTACAGGGCTGTGATCTCCACAAGGGCTGGAGCTGGGCCTTAGTTTTCTTGGCGTTTAGTACCATAATATCTAGGAGTATAGGGTAGGTGCTTAATAAACATGGATGATACAAAATTCATTCATTTATGTCTTTACTGAGCATCTACTAGACACCTAGCCTTTTACTAGGTTCAGGGAATATACTAGTAAGCAAAACACAACCAACAGAATAGTAAAGAAAGGCTTTTAGAGAAGTGGTAGACTATGTATTTTATAACCTCCCCGCACGGCCTCCACACACTCATGCACACACATACAATGGATTTTAAAGCCAGATTGCTTGGGCTCAAAATCAAGCTCTGTCAAGTTTAGAGAGTTTGAGCAAGTTATTTAGCTTCTGTGTACCTCAGTTTCCTCATATATACATATATGACTTTCATAGGGTTACTCTGAGTATTAAAAGACTAACTTCATGGGAAGTGCGTAGAACAATCCTGGCCCTTAGTAATCTTTCAGAAGGTTAGCTTTTTTATGGTTTATTGTCATAGACTTTATGTTTCAGGGATAGGGTGTGGAAGAACAGACACATCCTGTCCCCAGCTACAATATAATGGCATAAGGAGATATTTGGTTAAATTATATAAGGTTGTAATTTTTGTAGGTCAAAAACGGTTAAAAAGAGGGAATTTTACATGATACAAATTAAAATGCTCACAGAACATAGAAAAGAGAGGAATTAATTTTGCTTGGAGAAGTAAAGGAAAGATTCACAAAGAAGTTGGACCTTAATGGAGCCCCTCAGGGTAAGTAGACAGTCACTGAATAGAGAGTAGGAGAGATGATATTCAAAGGAGATAAATAGCAGAAACAAAAGCAGTGGACATGAGAAAGCATGACTAATAGATTCTTATGGTTGGAATTCAGAATCCATTATACGGATACCAAAATTGAGACTAGCAGGAGCCTAATTATGGCTACTATATTTAGCTTGTTCACATTCTGGCCTCAGTGTTATAAGAGATATTACTGGATTTTAAAGAGTTAAGGGCACCTGGGTGGCTCAGTGGTTAAAGCCTCTGCCTTCAGCTCAGGTCATGATCCCAGGTTCCTGGGATTGAGCCCCGCATTGGGCTCTCCGTTCAGAGGGGCACCTGCTTCCTCCTCTCTCTCTCTGCCTGCCTCTCTGCCTACTTGTGATCTCTGTCTGTCAAATAAATAAATAAAATCTAAAGAGTTAAGAAGGCATATTGGCATAGGGAAAAGAGTATACATAAATTTTGATGTCAGACAGACCTGGTTTGAATCCCAACCCCACCATTTACTGAATGAATGAGCTTGGCCAAACTGCTTAACTTCCATGAGCCTCAATTTCCTTATCTGTAAAATGGGTTCAATGGAACTTACCCTGCAGGATGGTTGGAAAGATTACAGATGATGTATATAAAGCACTGACACATTAATAGTCTTTAATTTGGAATGACCCTTATTAGCAACATTAACAGTATTCATGTCTAATAGGAAGAGATTTACAGGCAACCTGCCGGGACTAATAGCACTAATATAGTAGTTGGGGTAACTGAAAAGTAAATACTACAATTCCCCAACCAGAATACTTTTAAAAAGCCAGAAATTATTGTGCTGAGATGTTTAATCCAAAAATTAACATTAACTAATATTTGCATTAGCAAATTTCCATAGGTGAAGCATTCTCTTATATATTCACTTATCTATTAATCTCAGCAGCCCCATGAGAGAAATTGATATTGCTGTCTCCATTCAGGGGGAAATAAACTTCAGAGAAGTCCTTGTTCAAGGTCCCACAATGACAAGTGACAGAATAGGGAGGCTCAATATAATTGAAAATGTAGACTATGTCTTTGTCTATTCCTTATAAGACTGAACACAGAATTTGTTTTGAAGGTTTAGGAAGTTTGTAACCTAATGGTCTCAGTTAAAAATGATAATGTGGGAGATTATACAATCATAAAATATTATGTGGGGTCCATCAACAATTCTCCCTCCTAGTCTTCTCATTTTACAAAAGAGAAAATTGAGAGAAAAGCAATTAAAAGACTCTTCTGGAGTCACTTTGAAAATTCATGGCTGTGCTTCTAGTTAGAGATGGCAGATTTAACATATGCTTTACATTACACTCCATCTCCAAAACCCACTAAAAAGACAGTAAAGAGATGGATTTTAAAGACATTAACCCGTAAGGACAAAAAGAATAAGAAAGAAAACAACAACAACAACATTTTGGAAGACAGAAAGCAGATGGTTGAATGGTAACTGGCTTAGCAGAATCATGAAGCTGAAATTTCATTGATTCCAGAAACAACCTGATTTGCACTGCAAAACCCCAAGAAGGCTCAGAAATGGGCAGCAAGATGTACCTCTGAAAGTGGGAATGCAGCTGAAGACGATACAGGGTTTTCTAACAGTCTGTTTGAGAAGTAGCTCTCTCTCTTACTCCTGGCAGGAGACTGAAGACTTTTTCTCCAGAGAGGCTGCATCGGAAAGATCCTAGACAAAAAGATGCTAGCCAATACCGAAGCCAGAGATAACTCCATTGAAAACAGGGAGATTCGTTGAAAGTATGCATTCTGAGTGATAAACATAGCAAAATCCTGTTCCTCCCCAGCTCCCAGAGCACTGACAACTATGCTTTTCGTCCCTAGGCTGAAGACTGAATGGTTTGGTCTGAGGACTCTGACCAGCCCCAATGGTAAAGGCCTAAAGATACCAATGCTCAGGCATCCTCTAATGAAATGGCCCAGCCACATCACATCAGTGACACCCAGGAGTCAATAAGTTCCATCCTTGCACACAGATTTTTCTTCAGCTACTTTGCGCTTCTCTTTTAAGACAGCCAGATTTAGAAAATACAAGTGTAATATTTGGGACATATTCATACTAAAAATGTATTCATTGTTTCATAAAATTCAAATTTATCTGGGTGTTAACTTATCTGGCAACCTTATCCTCTCTTACATAAGAATGGACATTTGAGAATCACCAAACATTTGAGGAAATCTTCAACATGAAAACAGTGACTAAAACATACTAATGGGAAAAAAGGAACATAGATTAAAGATCAAAGAATGCAAAGGAAAAAAAAAAAACCTTCAAAAATAGTGCCATTTGTTTTCTCAGGAAGTTAAGAAAGGATATTGTACTTTAAAAACAGGATCGGTTTTTTTTTTTTAATTGTGTTATGACCATTTTGTTTTAAAAAGAAATAGTCAAAGAACATTAAAGAACTATCATTAATGTGATGATAGCAGAAGTGAAAAATTAAATAGAAGAGTCTGAAGAGGAAGAAGAATTGTAGAAAAATAAAACAATGGGAATGGAGAATAAGAAATGATCAAAGAAATAATTCAAGAAAATTTCCCAGAACTGAAGAGTATGCATTTCCAGAAGGAAAATACCCTCTGAACACAAAGGATGAAAAATGCCCTTAGTAGGGGAAAAGTAAAAAAGAGGAAGAAGGAAGAAAGGAGGGAAGGAAAGAAGAAAGAACTTGAACAGGGATATACACCTATTAAATTCTCAGACACTAGGATTAAAAATGCCTGATAAATATTAAGCAATTTATTCATAGTTGCAGTAGTCTGGAATTAATACAGCAGTTTAGCAAACCTACCAAACAAACTTTAAGAAATGAGGTCTTGGGAATCCTGGGTGGCTCAATCAGAAAAGCATGTGGCTCTTGATTTGGGGTAGTGGGTTTGAGCCCCATGTTGGATGTTGAGATTACTTAAATAAATAAATCAACTTAAAAAAGGTGTTTCTAAACTAATAAAAAAAAATGAGGTATTTTAATGATAACAGTATACATGAACACGTAATGAAATCAAATAAATCATAGGCACATATTTTAGTGCTATATCTGTCCTGTATGGCTTTAGATAGATCATATCACATCTCTGGACTGCAGTTTTATAATTTGCAAATAGTTTAGATATAAGATTCTATAATTCCATTTAATTATGCAGTCATGAAATATATGACATTAACATGATTGAGTACATAATTAAAATAGTTTCAAAAGTCCATATCCCAATAATACTTGTCAAATACACCAACCTGTTTTTTCTCAAACTGCATAGTCTCCTTTTTTTTTTAGATATTATATATTATTTTATTTTTAAATAATGAATTCACATTTCTCTAATGCTCCACAAGATTCATTCATCCAGGCATTGTTAAAATTCTAATGGATGCTATTTACATGTGTGAGGTATATATTAGTGAACTGTATAGTCACGGTACCTGTGCTCATGAAGCTTTCATTTTAATGGGAAAGTAAAAAAAAAAAAAAACAAAATTAAATACATTTCTATATGGAATAAATGAAGGGAAATAAGCTGCTATGAAAGAAAATAATAAAGGTAACCATTTTTAGAGTTGGTGATTAGCAAAGGGATTTCTGAGAAAGCGGCTTTCAAATGAGGATAAATAAAAGGAAGATGAGGAATAGGAGAAAGAGCTTACCAGGAAGAGGAGGCAGGAAGGTCTTAAGGGAGAAATCACACTTTCAAGGAAATGGAAGTTTGGCTGGTATGGAGGCATGGGATTCCCCAGCAGGCGAATGGTGAAGTTGGTAAACATGCAGAGTCTAGATTATGATAGGTCTATGAATCCATGAAATATGGCTGGATTTTACTCTAATGGCAAGGAAAAGAGATTGAATTATTTTAAGCATTAAAGTGACTTCATCTAATTTACAGCATATGATCCTTCTGCTTGTTATTTCATCTTTTTTGATCTTGGATACTATGCTTGGAGATAAGCAGTGAAGATGCACACTTCTTTATTAAGAAAATGAAGAAGAAGGAGTTTAGGTGGCTGCCTCATGAACAGGCCCAATGGTTAGTTAGTATGTAGAAAACCCAGAGCAAGATCCTAGGTTTTCCAACTCTAGTTATCTTCGTATATTGCCTGATGCATAATAAGAAGTCAATAAATATTTGTTCAAAGAATGCACATCATACTAGGACATCAGCCACTGAGATCCATGGGTCTTTTGGTAAAGACTAGTGTGTTAAATCAGCCACCAGAGGGAGTGTATACTTCCCCATATAATAGAAACATTGACCTTGGCAAAGACAACAGGTTGAAAAAAAGTTTTTAACTGAACAAAGTGCTTTCTCCAGTTTATACCAAAAAAGATTTCATGAACTAGAATTGGCAACATCACAACAGACCCTTTGTTATGTGTTTGAGTCGGCCATCTGTCCGTGAGGCTTAGCTATGGACAACCTCCTGACTTAGAGTTCTCCTGACTTTGTTAAAAAAAAAAAAAAAAAAAAAAAAAAAATTCCTCCAAAGTAAAGTGTAATGAAATGGAAGTAGCAATATTTCCTGACATGATTCAAACTGTACATGCTGAATAAAAGACTTCTTATTTTTTCTACCTAACTGCTGTTTCGAATTTCCTTGAACTTGCTTCAAAATAAAGTTTGGGAAGAAGAAATCTTTTCCTGTGGCACAGAAATGGTCTATGATGGCTAGAAGAGTCTACCTGTTGGAGAGGGCTCCATTTGTTCCCAGTGAGATAGGACTGCTTGTTTCTACTCTGCAGCCAGGAAAAAATATACAAGGGCATCTGGAAACACAGACACAGACACACACACACACACACACACACAGACACACACACACACACAAACAAATGTTTTAAAAAAGACTTGGGACCCATCTGCCAACTATTTTTTTATTCTCATTTAACAAAGCTTGAATCTTGTCAACAACCAATTGTTTGACAGCATTTTGTGTGGTTAATTCTCAGACAGACAATACCTGGTTCAAACAACACAGGTTTGGTCTACATGTCAGCTCTCACATGAACTGAGGGATCAAGTAATGTTTCAAAAAGAGTTCTTAGAACTAAATCAACTGTCTATAGTCAATTGATGAGAACTGCTCTTTCATTATATGCTCAGAAATGGATTTAGTCCTGTGGGAGAAATAAACAAGGTACTGACACATCATCCCTGCATTTAATAACCAATTCTTTTTGTTGTTATTGTTAATTATTAAGGGTGTTTTGCACTTATTATTTTTTTTTTAATTTGGGGACCAATATCCAGGTAATTGACTTAGTTTATTTTTTTCCCCTGGATGTATAGGGCCATGAAATAATATGCAAAGACCAGTAGGTCTAAATTATTTATATAGGAATTTACAATCACTCTAAAAATGTTGGTAAGAGTACTAATCTTTGAGTAGAAATGAGATTGTTGTGAAAATGTTTATGTGAGATAGTTTCTAGTATTGTCTATTATTAAATAAAAAATGATAGAAGAAAAAATTTAAAACTCTTTCCAAAACAAAACACAAGAAATTAGTTATAAAGTTTTTAATAATATAATTTTTTTAAAAATTCAACATTTAACAAACATACATTGGGCCAACTCTGTAGAAGGTACTAGCTCAGGGGCTGTACAAGATTTTAAGGATGTCTATGGTCTCTTTCCCAAAAAGATCTTATAAACTGGAGAAGAGAGAAGTAGTGAGGCCAAGCTCTCAGAATAAGCACTCTTAAACTGATAAAGGTCAGGGACACTAGGAAGCTCAAACTAGGTTGTGCAGCAATTCAGAGAGGGATAGTTTTATAGCATTTGAGCAAAAAGTACTTATTTGGGTACTAAGCAAAATAAAGAGTAGGGACAAAAAGACAGAAATTGGAAAGCTTTGGGCATAACTAGGAAATGCCATCTCATTTGACTAGAAAATAGGCTAATTATAGGACAGTAGTGAGAATTAAACTTGAAAAGATCTTTTAAGACCAACATACAGAAAGCCTTGAATAGCATTTTTAAGAGTCCAAATTTAATTGAGCAGAGAGGCAAAATGACGAAAGACTTTCATTGGAAGTGGGCTTCAGGAAGATTGACATAAGTAAGATAAATAGAAAAGAATACAAAGTCAAGGACACAATTACCCAAGAGACTATTGCAGGAGTCCTGACATGAGGAAGAGAATGCATAAAATTTGGGTGATGACTTGCAACAGAAAGGAGGGAGAGCAGCCAAGACACAATTCAGGAAACAATGGAACATAAAAAGTGAGTTCAATAAATGGGGTGAGGCAGAACAAAAAAGTCAAATATTTTTAGTTTGCATGACTAAGGTAATATTTGCACTGTTTACAAAAATAAAGACAGAAGGTTGAGTAGGTTTTGAGAACAGGATGATTGGGGTATTGAAAACTCTATGCTGAGATGCCAGCAGGATGCATAAAAGGAGACATCCAGCAGATTCCTAGAATTATGGGTCTGGAACCCAGGAGGCAAGTGAGTTTTCTGGAGGAAATGACTTAGGCATTGTTTCTACAGAGGTTCAGGGTCAATCACTGAGTTGAAGGCAGTGGGTGACCCTCCTGAGAGAGAGAGAAAGGGTGGGGTGGAGTGGGGCAGGGAGGAGGGGGGGAGAGGAGAAAGGGAGCTCAAGGGAGGGGTAGGGCGAAGGAAAGGGAATAGAGGCTAGGAATCCTGGGAATGTTTTTCTTTCTCAGCCAAGGAGAAGCCATTTAGGAAACCTGAGAAAAACTTCATTACTGCAAGAGGACAACTACCACCACAGTGTACAGGGAATGTTTTAAGAAGAAAGGGGATATAGGAGGGTCATGTGCCCTGGAGGGGGCAGGGGAAGGGTGAAGGAGAGACTGAGAAAAAAAAAAGAAAAACAGC
Source organism: Mustela erminea (assembly GCF_009829155.1). Lineage (NCBI taxonomy): Eukaryota > Metazoa > Chordata > Mammalia > Carnivora > Mustelidae > Mustela > Mustela erminea. The sequence continues at coordinate 18,608,855 of NC_045619.1, forward strand.
TGACTTTGATGATTCAAGAGTCAAAGTCGAAATAGATACTTCACCAATTCTTGTCAGGCTTTCCATAACATCCCTCTGGGAGAAGCCAGCTTGCGAGGGTTTAAGGAATGAAAGGCGTTGAGATAGTGGAGCCAGCCAGTGGAGACACTAGTTCAACAATGCCCATGAGGACAGAAAGGAGAAAGAGGTGTTTGTGATGATTTGACATGCTAGGAAAGACTTTCTTACAAAATGGGGAAAGAAACTGTTAGAAAGATGAAGTGGTTCCCAAATGGAGAGATCAACCAAGGGATAAGATCATGGTGTGGGGGGGTGGTAGTTTGTGTTTGATCATCAGCCCCAGGTGGTGAAGTTAGGTTTGGTAAGGAGGACGACCATTCCTCTGAGGGCAAAGGAAAAGAAGAGAGAGTGCTATCAACAAAGGGACAAAAGAACTCAGAGGAGGAGTGCGGTGGTGGGTGAGGAACGAGGGTCTTCTCAATTCAGTGGGTGAGCCTGGGGCTTTTTTGAGGGTCAGGTGAAAAGGGTGGGTCTGAGGATTGAGGATCATAGAGAAGTTTTAGTGCAGCCCCTAGGGTGAGGTCAGGGGGCACCATAGGAGTAACAAGTGGGGAGTTAAAAGACTGCTATCCAGCAAGAGATTTTTTTTTTTTTTCTCTTTGGACTCCTGGAACCTTGGTCTCCTGTGGGCTTTAACTTTCAGACCTGTGACTGACTGTGTACCCTTTGCCTCCAAGGCCACACGTTTGGAACTCATAGCTTGGTAATTCTGGGTAGTGAAGCCATGACACCTTAGACTCCTTGTGGGAGGGTTTTTTAGGCCCCTCCTGTAAGGAGAGATCAAGGAGGAAGGCAAAGAAGTTGTTACTGAAACACAGAATTGCATACCCGCCATCTTTTTACCCCTCAGTGAGCTAATACATCGGAATTGGGGAAATGCCAGAACTTCTTTTCTTGGGAAGTATGAGGTGTGCGTCAAAATGAATAAATCCTAAAAAGCTCGTCGTGAAGAGTAGAATCCTACTCATTTGTATTTTGATCACTTGTAAATATTTTTAAGGTGAGTGCTTCCAAGGATAAAGTAAATAGTCCCATTTTGTGAGGCATTTGATTAAATTCCAAACATATCAATGTTCTGGGCTGTGCCTGGTGACTCTGATACCTTTTGGCAGGTCTGCCAAGAAAGTGCAAATCTGAGGGGAGCCCCAGGGAAACAAGGAAACTATTTTCCCTTGAGCAGGTTGCAGGGCTAGGCAAGGGAGAAATGCTCAGACTCTTGTCTCCCCTGTGAAGAGGAGATTAGAATGGAATAAATTAGCAGTGTGGGCAAGAGCTGTTACTATATAACAATAACACTTTGTGCTCCATTCAAGGGACTCCAAGCCCTTTGACAGGACTCTGTGTCAAAGAAGGCACTTGCTAAGCACATCCCAGGTCCTGAGAGAAGTGTGTCACCCATAGTATTTTCACTCTCTGCTTTTTTTCAAACAACTTCTTGCCTTCTTTCCTTTCTGCTCACCTCTGCCCACCCTTCAGAACTACAATATCTGCTTTTGTCTTGGAGGAAGCAAAACTTACTGAATATCCACACATAGTAGCAATAGAGATACTCATTTATTGAGATCATTGTGTGATCATCACAAAAACCATATGATATCCAAGCGATGGTCAGAAATATTTACCAATAGGTTTTGCACAGTTGCCAACCAATCAGAAGTGATGTGGAAGATGCACTGAAGCCAGCATCAGAGGTACCCACTGTGCTAAGCATTACCTCCTAGTTGCTGGAGTGTGGAAACGTCCAGGGGTCTCAGGACTGGGTGGGGCCTGGATACGCAGATTAGCAGAGATGGAGGACACTTGCGTGGCAAAAGCTAATACCAACAGATGCAGAGTTATGTCAATGTTTAGATAACTAGTACTGTTGAATCCTAACCCTAACTTATCTCCATAGGACAGATAAAAATGGGACCACAGAGGTTTTAAATATCTCATCCAAAGTTGTCCATTGAGTATAAGGATTGGGACCCAGTGACCCTACTGCAAGGCAATTGCACCCCTCTTGCTGGCTCTCTATCTTCTTTCCTTCTTCTGTCACTCTATACTTAGACATGAGAGTACATAGTATTCTGGAGAGGGCATGCAAGGGCACCTAAGGACTCCCAGGAAACCTCTAAAGCTGCATCTATTAACTCTCTGTTCATCCTATTAAAAGTTTTCTCAGAAGTGTCAAGGTCAGGGGAGGAGGGAGTGAGAAAAAAATTGACTGGAAAAAAAAAAAAAAAAAAAAAGACTGCTATTCCCTCTTTTCTCCACAGAGAGCAAAAAACTTTTTTATTTTTTTCTTGGGCTACCAACAGAGCCCAACATGTGGTTGACTTCCAACACAACTTTGTCGAATGAATGAATGAATGAATGAATGAATGATTTCTTCTGTTTCTATAATACATTATATTCTGTTTTTTAAGATTTTATTTATTTATTTGAGAAAGAGAGATTGATTGAGAGAGAGAGAGAGAGAGAGCATAAGCTAGGGGCAGAGGAAGAGGGAAAAGCAGATTCCCCACTGAGCAGGGATCCTAATGTGGGTCTCGATCCCAGAAGTCTGGGGTCATGACCTGAACTGAAGGCAGATGCTTAACCATCTGAGACGCCCAGATGCCCCATATAAGACTTTATATTCTTGTAAAGTGCCTTTACACCTGATATCATTGTACCTTTAGAGAGTTCAGCAGAATTATAGGGTAAATTATGTGATTTCCAAGACGCAGAGAGCTGAAGCAATCTGCCCACATCACAAAACTGACCAAGGTAGAGCCAGGCTTGGGCTCTGCCAACTCTTGGTCTGGAGCTTTTTCTCTCACATCATAGGCTTTGCTAAATATGAATAAAAGTTAACATAATTGGAAAAACAAAAAACTTATAATGTACAACCTACTATATACTTGGTGATACCATAAAGGAGCAATGGGTCTTGTTCCCTTCTCTGCTTACCCAATGCACACTCCAATTCACCAGATCACCAGACCCAAGGAAGCCCCCTCACTCTTTCCAGGGCTTAGCCACATCAACTGCATATAGCACCTAGCTTTATTTTATTTTATTTTATTTACGTTTTTCTTAAGTGAATTCCCTCACAGAGTTATATTTGTGACCTATACCAGCTGGCACAGGCCTCCCTTCCTCACTGAATTCAATATGGTGTTTAATGGACAGAAAAGACTAATGTTCATCTCACTATGGAGAATGCCAGCTCTTATAGTTCCCTCTTTGAGGCCTCCAGAATGTGAATGAACTGGATGACTTTGGGTAGTTGCTATCTTCTTTTTCCTCTTTACCTAAAGAGAAAAAGTTCCTAAAATGTTCCCCAAGTATGGTTCCTGGTCCAGAAGCAATAGAATTACCTGAGAACTTCTTAGAAATGCAAATTCTCAAGTCCCAAACCTAACAGAATCAGAGGTTCGGAGGTGAGGTCCAGTAATTCATGCTTTAATAGTCCTCCAGGTGATTCTGGTGCATGCAAAAGTTTGAGGGCTACAATCCTATTAAATCTTTTTTTTCTTATACCTAAGGCAGGGAGTCACCTCCTGTTCTCTTTGGATTCTCTGGGGACCTCCTGACTCACTGTTTTCCAATCCCTTCTCTCTCCCCACATGAAAGCCTTTAGTATAGTCTTGTTAATGACAATATTAATTTACCTCCCTGGAGAAAGGGCTGTACTAGATGATCCACTGGGATTTTTTTTTTTTTTCCCAAATTGAGAAGCTCTGATCCTTCAAGGGAGCCACAGCTAAGCAGATAGCCTTCAAGAAAGCAGAGGACTCCTGCCTAGTAAGCTTCCTTTTGCTGCAGGCCCAGGGCTGGAGTGAAGTGAGGACATAGGCCAGTTGCCAGCTCTAGTTACAGCCCCAGGAGATCTTTGATGTTCTCCCTTGCAGTCTGGGGTCCCTGTTTTCAAGAATTTATCAAAATGACCCAGACTTAGCAAACTTACTCTATGTACCTTGGACAAAATAACCGCTGAGTCAATTCTGTGAGGAGTCTTGGATTGTCAGACTAAAAACCTGTTTATAGTTGACTTCCCCTGGTAAAATGCTATCAGATGCAAAAACTGGTGTCATTGGTTTGGAGTATAGTGGATTATTCTCAGCATTTGTATCCCATGGGTAGTCCATGCAAGAGCATTTAGCAAATACAAAAAAGAAATAGTCCAATCCTACCTCCACATCTCACTCACTCAACCCCTCCCTTCTTCCCAAATCCCCACACCTAAAAAGACAAGCTGAGGACTCAAAAGGAGAATAACTTAACCACATTCTGAAAATTCTGAAATATTTGAGAAAGAAAGACCCTAATCCCTGTTTATTTGCTGGGTTCTGATACGCTTTCCCTTTTTAAGCCTCTACAATCTACTTCTCATTGGTTCATCTTGTCAACCAGAAAAATTACTTGACTTCTAAACTTTGTAAATATCCCTTCCTCCCTCTTCTGGGTTCTTCAAGTTATAAAACCACAATTAGTGAACAGAGAGATGGTCGAATGGGATAAGACCAAAATTAAAATCTCCATTGAAGGCAACAGGTGAAGGTCCTGGAATTAGATTCATGAGACTGGAGTTCTTAACAGAGCTTTGACACAGGAGACCTGAGAGATTGTGGCAGATCACTGCTCTGCTCTGGGTCACTGCAAAAACAAAGGGGTTGAGCAAAAACAGATCTCTAGTCTGTTTTCCAACTTTCTGATACTGTGAGTATGCATGTATGACATAGGCACAAATTATTTAGGAGTTTTATTGTCCTTGTCTGAGAACCCTGGCTTGGGGGCAAGCAGATAGACTTTAATTTGTTTGCCAATTTGATCAACTGTTTGGAATGTGGGAAAGGCTGTCATGATCGACTGAAAGGTCAGCCTTGGGTGTGAATGGAAGAAATGGGAGGACCAGGTGTTTATATTCTCAGCACTTTCTTTCTTTCATAGGTCTTTTATAGCTAGTAGTCATTCTATACATGTGTCTGTTTAACTGTATCTTAGCTGCCTAAATATAAACACCATCATATCATAAAGTTTAGTGCCTGGCACAGAGCCTGTTACCTGATAGCGAAGTGAAGACTTTTAAAAAAAATTTTTTTTTAATATTTTTGAATAATTTTTTTGAATAGATGAATGAGTCTATTTTTTGAATAGATGAATGAGACTAAGTAACTTAAGGGTATGCCCAGAGCAATAGTGCAGTAGCAGGAAAGGACTTCCCCAGCACTGAACATGTCCATGTATACTCGAAGGCTCCTTGCTAACTGATTTTTATTTTCTCTGAGACTGAACAGCAATTTTCAACTTCATAGAGAAGAGGATAGAGGTGGTGGGAGGAGGAATTTTACTGGATTCAATGAATACTTCTTTTGGATATTGCTTCCTTTTTGGATGTTTTCATTAAGAGTTTGAATAGGTAGCAGCTAGGTTGAGAAAAGATTCAAAAGGGAGTGTAGCTACTCTGCATTGCTCTGATTTTCCAACCACCAGGTGAATTTTCCTTGAGTTTTGAAGACCTCACTCTGCTCCCCTTTACTCTTCATTTGTGTTGGAGGGTGCATATTATTATAGTTGGGTATTAGACTTTACTGAAGGCTGGGAAAGAGGGAGGCTTTCTTGGTAAGCTTGGCTCTGTGGCTTGGCAGTTGCACAATAAAATGACTTTATCCCCAAACCAGATGTTCAAGTTGTTTTAATAATATCTTATGATCCTTCCTCTAAATAAAACAAAAGCTCACTCTATCAGTATATTCTCCAGAATTAGAAGTTCAATCTCTGCTCTCTGGTTTTACCCACCAGCGGGTAGCACCAAGACAAAATTGGAATAAATCCCTAGCAAATGTCAGACTTGGTTTAGCATAACTTGCTCTGGATTCTGTGTAAAATTACATGAGCTTATGAAGATAACTCCCTAAATGCCTCATAAACTTTCTGGGTAGACACTGGTCTCTGTTACCAGGAACAGTATTGGGACATAGAGCAAATCCTCCTAAACTAGGACAGATTCTCATTACCCTTGCACAATCAATTTACCTGGAACCTTAATTCCAAGTAAGCTTTTCCAGTGTATATGAAGTTGGATTCAGTGATTGTTGGGGACTCTTTAACTCAATGATCTTGAGACTATTTTAAAAATAACTTACTGACTTGTTCAGATTTTTCAAATTTGCATTTAATTGACTCACTATCATCAGTAGCTATTGACTCAGGGGTATACCCTAAGGAGTCAAAGCATGATCTACTTGAACTTTTGGTAGGATTATGGGTTTTCTCTGAGATTCAAGGATTCTTCTGTTTAATTTTATGTTTTCATATAACACCCTTTCCTTTTCTCCATAACAATATTCCAAATTGTGCTTATACGATTAATGCCTACACACCCTTCAGTAGACTGCAAGCCTCTTATAAACAGGAACTATTTACATTTTCTCACCTCAGCCCCCAGAAGAACACTTAACACAGGCAAGTCCTCCCTCAATAAATATCTACTGAAAGAATGAACAAATCAGTGGATGCAACAAACATCGTTAATAAGTATTGCAATAAGCATTCTTATGGAAATGCTCTTGAGAAGTTGGAAGAAAATTGCAATTTTTTCTTAATTAATTAAACAAATATTTCTTAAGCAACAGGTTCTAGGCATTGAGAGATTAAAATTTTTGTTCTTAAAGAATTTACAGGCTCGGGACGCCTGGGTGGCTCAGTTGGTTAAGCGGCTGCCTTCGGCTCAGGTCATGATCCCAGCGTCCTGGGATCGAGTCCCACATCGGGCTCCTTGCTTGGCAGGGAGCCTGCTTCTCCCTCTGCCTCTGCCTGTGCTTGCTCTCGCTTCTCTCTCTATGACAAATAAATAAATAAAATCTTTAAAAAAAAAAAAGAATTTACAGGCTCAAGGGGGAAGCAAAGAAGAAATTAGACAATTATAATTGATGCCGTATGAAAAAGAAGAGAAGTAGGTTTTGTAGAAATACAGAAAGCAGATCAAGTCTCAGAGGGTGTGATACCCAGTCTAGCAACAAATCCTCAACACAAGAGGTGACATGTGTTTACCTCTTCTTGTGCATAAACTTCCTATAGGATGAGTAGTCAAATAGGGGAGACAATATAGCAGAGAAGTCAAGAGCCCAACTCATGGTAGGAATCTTGCTTCTATCCCACTTATAAGCTATGCGACCTTGAACAAGTTACTTAAACTTTTTATGTTTCAGTTTCTTTATTTTAGAATTAGAACAATAGCAGTATTACCCTCATGGAATTTCATGAGGAATAAATGAAACAGAACATGCAAAGCACTTAGAATAAATGTTGGCACCTGGAAGAGCTCCATAAATATTTTTTCTCATCATTGCCATTGTTGATGAGTACTTCATGGATGTGGCACATGTTGAGGGCATGATTTGGAGCAATAAGAGAGAGAACAGTGAGTTAGGAAAGGACCAACTGATTAAAAAAATAACTATATCAACTGCATTTAAATAATGACCATTAGTTTTATCCCACCCACAAATCCTCCATGGGATAGTTCTGACATTGCTGATTATCTGAAGAACAAAAGAGGAGATTCATGGATCTCAACATATCACTTTCAAACTTGCCTCCTCAGTTCCTGGAACAGATTAAGAAATTAAATCTGCAACAGCATCATATTTATAAATATATGAAGACCAGTCTACCTGTCAAGTTAAATATTAATTTCAAATCCATTTAATCAACCTTTATTGAGCACCTTCCATATGCGTGGTGTCAAAGATAATTACGACATGATCCCTATTTGCAGAGCTTGGAACCCTGTGAGGCAGATGGATGTGTACACAGAAAATTAGAATATAACAAATGTAGAAAGTGCCAGAGGGGAAGTCCACATAAAGGGCTACTGAAGAATCAAGAAAAGAGCAATACCTTCACCCAAGAGTCAGGAAAGTTCTCCACAGAAGGGAAGTACAAAAAAGTTGAGCAAATATGAGACAGGCAAATCCTCTCCAATTCACTTTGATATATCCACTAGGCTTGGGAAAGTACTTTGTCATAAAGATGCTCAATACATAGCTATCACATTGCTAAAAGGATGCATAAAGAGGTTAATTTTCCCTACCACTCCGTTCTTTTTTACCCCCTCCTCCCAACAACATCTTCCCACATGCTCCCTTCAACCCCAGGGGGAACCTCCATTTCATTACTCATCCCTTTCACTGCCTAGTCTTTTGTAAACCTCTCAAAGGCCTCCTCTAGTATTGCTCAACAAACACAGGTGTCCTGGGTGAAGCATGCAGCATTTAAATCATGAGGAAAGCCTGACACAAATGAGCATTTTCCACTAATTTTTCACTGGAGAATGTGAAGTGCCGAATCGAGGGAGGACACTGTGTGCTGTGTGGTCATTTTAATAACCATGCCATGTCCCACCTGGCCTTTTCCCCTGAATTCCCCAGGCAGAGGCAAGGGTCAGGTCTGCTAAGTTTCATACATGTCTATATATACAGACACAAAACACAGGGTTCCTCTGGTTCCAAGAGGACTGAACCCAACATACCCTGTGCCTTCTCACCACCTCATCGGAAAAATAAGAAACCATAAGGAAATTTAGGAAATGGGGACCCCAATCCATCCAATGGCTGGGAACAATGTAACGCTTCACTCAGGGCCAAACCCTGCTTTCTGTCTAATCCATCCTTCCACTCTGTGTCAGGCCCACCCCCTCTTCATCCTTTCTGCACCGAGATCTTATTCTCAGCGCTAGACAGCCAACAGCCTAAAAGGTCTTCCAAATAAAATTACATCTCCTTCTCTTTTCATCCCCAGAGCATGGTGTATTCAAACCATGTGGCAACTTCACTCCTCATAAATCAATGGTTTAATTGACAGAAAAGGAGATTTGTTTAGAGGCTCTCAAAACTCAAAATTTCATATGACCCATCTTCCCCAAATGCCCAGAAGACCTTGATGTCTATTGTTTTTCCAGGAACTTCATAACTTCCAGAGTCTGGAGAAGGGTCAAGTGTCTGCACTCCAATTTTCTCCCCATTTTTCTGGTCTGAGAAGACAAGAATATCATCTAGGATTTATGACAAACTATAATCTGTGTGGTGTCTTTGCATGAAGATGACATGGAATGCCTGGATGAAGAATTTTTTTCTTATCCATAGATTGCCCAGAACACTATGCAGAGAACTCTCCAAGTTTTGGAACTAAAAAACTAAAAGCTTCCAAATATTTAAGGAAATATTTCAGAAAGTTCTGAGGGAATAAAACGTGCTAAGATTATAGAGGAAAAGAAATGGAGAGAGGAAAAGAATTGAAGCCAAAGGAAAAAGAAAAGGATAAGAATGATAATGAGAGGAGGCTTATGTCCAGAAGTTTCTTTCTTAGAGCAGAACTTCCACTTAGATGCAATTCTAAACTCCAGGAGAAGGGGTAGTCAAAGTCTGTGCACTGATTTCTGCAGGGTGTTTTAGAATATCATGGAATGAGCAGCCAAGAAGTGAGAGGCAACATGTTCCCAGATGAGGTCTGCTATTTTTAATCAGGGAATGTGGGTCATTGTCTCAGCTCTGCTAATAAAGCTAGTGATATTGGACACATCTTCACCTGACTAGCCTCAGTTGCACATCTTATATCCTGAACCGACTCTAACCACATCTCACTACCCTCCTTATGACTACAGACTTCCTCCTGGGGAATTGTAACAGCATCAGAAAGGTCTGAAAAAAACTATCAGCCTTGGATACCCTGCTGTGGACACATTTTAGAATCACCTGGGCAGCTTTTAAAACTACCAAGCCTAGACCAGACTGTTAAATGGTTAAATGGACATCTATGGAGGGTAGCCCTGGGCAGCGTATTTTTTAAAAGCCCTCCGGATGACTCTGATGAGCCTGCCTGGACTGAGAATCAGTGTTCTAGCATAGTCTCTGGGAAATTATTTATTTATGTATTCAAAGACATTCCTGAGTGCCTACAGGATATCTGGAACTGTGCTGGGTATTTAGCAGTGAACGTGACAAAATCCCAAGCTCTTTTACATTCAGCGGGGGAGAGGAAGGCAATGGATAAAAAAATAACTCACATAGTTCCAGATAGTGCTGTAAAGAATATAAGATGTGATGTAATAGAAAGGAACTGGAGGGGTACCTGTATAGTCAGAAAAGATTGCTCTGGAAGATGATTTTGGGACTATGAAAAGGATCCTACCAGAAGATTAGGAAAAGAGCAGAAAGCAGAAAAATAGCAAGTGCAAAGACCCTGGAGTACTCGGCAAAGATACTGAAAGACCAGCACTGCTAGAGCAAAGACCTTCAGTAAAACAGGATGGTGGTATCTGCCCCCAAATTATCACATTGTTATGTTGCAAAGCTATGTGAGGTGTCAGGAAGCACCTGAGAAAGCCCAGTGAAAACACAAGGGTGTGGGCACCTGGGTGGCTCAGTGGTTAAGCTCAGGTCATGATCTCAGGGTCCTGGGATCAAGTCCCGCATTGGGCACTCTGCTCAGCAGGGAGCCTGCTTCCTCCTCTCTCTCTCTGCCTGCCTCTATGCCTACTTGTGATCTCTCTCTGTCAAATAAATAAATAAAATCTTAAAAAAAAAAAACACAAGGGTGTGCTGTTTCATTGTTATCACACTTTTCTAATGTAACTCAATGGCTTAGATATCAGATGACAGCCCCCTGACATCCCACTGACTTAACTGTGAAACCGTCATTGCACTGTGATGCAATTGTAGAATCCAGGCCTGGACTTTTCTGGGAAGTCCTGAATAGGTTTTGTAGAGATACAAAGTTCAAAGTAAAAATTTAATGTTCGGGGCACCTGGGTGGCTCAGTGGGTTAAGCCGCTGCCTTCGGCTCAGGTCATGATCCCAGGGGCCTGGGATCGAGTCCCGCATCGGGCTCTCTGCTCAGCAGGGAGCCTGCTTCTCCTCATCTCTCTCTCTGTCTGTCTCTCTGCCTATTTGTGATCTCTCTCTCTGTCAAATAAATAAATAAAATCTTTAAAAAAAAAAAATTTAATGTTCTTAAAATGTGCCACAGGAGGATGGGTTACCATGCTGCTCAACTAGGTAACGGTCTACCCAGATGGCCTCCTCCTGGGCAACCTGACAGCTTGCCTTTTGCAACATTCCATACCTCCACCCGGAGATAGGAATACAGAAAGTCTAATCACTTTACCAGTTTCCACTACCTTGGGAAAGTTACTTTGGTAAAAGGGCATTCATTTTTGTTGTTGTTGTTAAAATTTGTTTCATTAATGTTTTTAATCATCTTTAATCTTGTAAGTAACACAAACTCGCATTTTCCTTATTATAAAACTGAAATAGAGAAGGCAGAAGGGTCTTTGAACATGACCCCTGAACTCCAGATGTAGCTACTATTAACAGACAATTGCTGTGCATTCATATACTTACATACATGCCTGTGCCATGGAAGATAAGCAAAGTCTTTTTCTTTTTGCATAAATGGCATCATATTGAATGTCTCCAAAGGGATATGCACAAAGATACATACTGTCAACATTGGTTGTCAGTGCAGGAATAGTTGAATGCATTATGGTATATTCAAATTTGGGGATTCTATGCAGCTCTTTAGAAAAATATTACAAGCCTAAGTGAACAATTAAATCTTCAATGGCTGCTGTTAAATTTCCTTAACCTTTTTTCTTAGACTTGATTTCACTCTTCCTTCAGTCATGTCAGGGAGTCAGGGAGGTTTATCCAGTTACATACAGAAAGTTGAGGCATCTGGAGGAGGCAACATCAAAGGGCCCAGACCTTCCAGAGAGTTGAGATGGGGAGGCACAGTGAGAGAGAAGGTTTGGTTTGGTGAGCCAAGCATAGCCAAGGGTGTACAGCAGTCTTGTTATAGGTCTGGCAATTTGGTAGCAATTGAGAAAGAGCAAAAGAAGGTGAGTTCCAGAAGGTGGATGAGGCTTAGTAGTAGAGAATTCAAAGCAGATGCTACTTTGACATGCTTAGCTTTGGATGGTACAATTTGTGGTAGCTGGATTCTGGGGACTAGGTTGGAATTAAAGGTCAGGACTGTCAGTCCTCATAGGCAAGCAAGAAAGTATAAGTTGGGGTCACTGCTCACTATTCTGTGTGTGTATGTATGCATGTGTGTATGTACGACCAAACATCTCCTATGTCTTAAGCACTATTCTAGGTGATAAGACAACCTCCGTTCCTGCCATTATAAAAACACAAATATCATCGTGGTGATCATTTCACAATATATATAACATTGAGTCATTGTATTATAATTCTGGAACTAATATAATGTTGTATGTCAATTATAGTTCCATTTTTAAAAATATGAAAAAAGTAAAATGAATGTGCCAATAAAAAATAAACACACAAATAATATATTTTCAGTATATGTGCTGCCAAAGGGAGCACAAATAATATATGTTCAAAGAGTGATAAATATATAAGGACTTAGAGAGTGTCAAGTGCAGACTACATGAGTTGTGGTCAGGGCAGACCTTTCTGAGGAATAGACATTGTAACAGACACAAGAGTGAAGCAAGGGGTAGAGCCAGATAAATCTAAGAAGATACATGGTATGCTTAAATGGATACTCAAAGGGAATTGAAAGGAGATAGGCTACTTCAATCCACCTTGCTTCAGTCACTCATTCATCTGTCAAGTGCTTGTTGAGGGCCCACTGTGTAAAGCTCTCTGATAGGCCTCAGGGACAAAATAATGCACAAGGTATACAGGGTCCTGCCCTCATGGAGTTTATATTCTATTAGGGAGATAAATAAATAGGCATAAGAAATGTCATGTACCAATCCAAAGATATGAAAGAGATTAAGTGTGGAATGTTGGAGGCACTGAAAGAAGTCAACTGTAGTTAGAGTCAAGTAGGATGGGTCTGGGAGAGTGACCCTGGAGATCTGAGAAATTGGTAAGATCCAGGTCTTATAGAATCTTACAAATCGAGATAAGGACTTTGTATAAATTCCAAATTTAATTGGAAGACATTGAAGATTTCAAGCAGGAAATGGAATGAGGGGATGACATGATCTGGTTCATATTTTAACTCCTATTACATACAGAGAATGGATTGGAAGGAGGCATGTGACAACAGGGATATGAGTTTGGATATTGTTGCAATAGCCTGGACTATAGTGATGGCAGTGGGGACAAAAAGAAGATGGCATATTTAAGAGATAGCTCAGACAGGGAATCCAAAGTCTTGGGGATAGATTGGGATCAAGGATAAAAGAGAGGCAAAAAGACAGGTTGGAGGAACAAACATTCACAGAGGTGGATGCTTGTTCCACACCTGAAATGGACAAGGCTGTGGGGGGACTCCGTTGATTTTCACCCATCTCTCCTTTTGCCGCTCTGAACTACCTACCCCTTTAGATGGTGTCTTTTCAATAACTATTAAGCTCCCCAGTAACATACTATAGTCCTTTCCGATATTTTTAAGTTAATTTTATTCTTAATTAGTAATATTTTACACAGAAAATTAAATGATACAAGTCTTACAGAATAAGGTAGACACTAAGAAGTCTAGCTACTAGCTACTAGCCCTCCCCATGAAACAAGCTCAGCAGCTTAAAACAGTAGTTTATTTAGCTTGTGATTCTGTGGTGTGGTGAATAAGTTTTCTAGTTTAGGTGATCTTGATGGAACTCTGCTAACTACACTCTATGCTTTTGGAGTTAGTTGTCCACTTGGCTGGAAGCTGGTGATCTAGGATTGGAATGATGATTATACAGCGTTCCTTTAGCTTACCTGCAAGTACATTTCCCTTCCTAATATAGTTCTGGATTAGGGTATACAACACAAGATACTTGCACAATGTTTGGAAGGTGGAAGGAAGAGATTGTCATTATGCTTGGAACGTTGGTTTAAGGCTCCAGGTACCACTGTAGCTCCTGCACGTTTTTGTTGACCAATGGGTCACCCTCTGCTGTGGGGCCGTGGCAAGATCCACACTCCTTCAGCTCCCATGGATTTCCTTCTTCTGCTTTCCTGAGTCTTGAGCCAGGCACATGTACATCTCCACAGCAAAGAAATTTGAAGAAATTGGAGGCAGACACAGGTTCCAGTTTGTCTTCAGTCTGTCTTGCTTTGTGCTCACCTTTCTTTTTGACTTCCTGCGCTTCTGACCTTCAGTGATTTCAGGAACAGCATCGGAATAAAAAGTAGAAGCCTTCCACAGATTTCTTTAGCAGCTCTCCTTTGTGGTCTCTGGCTAATGTCTTTTAATTGTGCAAGGTTTAATTCCCCTGATACAGCTTTTACTCCATATCACTTTGCAGTTAATAAGCTGTTGATGACATTTTGGGGGTGCGAAGTGCGTTGGCAGTTGCATCATGTCTCTCCTCATCCATTAGGCTAACCTGGCCTTCTTCACATGGCATTCAGAGGACTCCCAGAGCAGCAAGCCAAGGCAATTCCCCAATTCTGCTTGCCTTACATTAGTCAAAGAAAATTTCATGGTCAAGCCCAGAGACAGTGTGACAAGACACTATCTAAAAAGAGTGGAGAAAGAGAAGTGTGAGCCAGTGAAGTTATTACTGCAAAAAGTCACATCACTTGTATTGGTTTCTTCTGTGTCCCTCCAGCATTTCCTCATGGGAACACAAGCAAATATGAGTACATGGTTTATTTTCTTCCCCCTAGGAAGTACTTTCCTCTTTCTCATGTGAAAGACAGTACAACATATGTACGGCTCAGACATTTCCTTTTTTCATTTAACAACATATCTTAGCAATATATAGTGTTACACATTTTTTTTTTATTTCCAGCATAACAGTATTCATTATTTTTGCACCACACCCCATGCTCCATGCAATCCGTGCCCTCTATAATACCCACCACCTGGTACCCCAACCTCCCACCCCCCGTCCCTTCAAAACCCTCAGATTGTTTTTCAGAGTCCATAGTCTCTCATGGTTCACCTCCCCTTCTAATTTCCCCCAACTCCCTTCTCCACTCTAAGTCCCCATGTCCTCCATGCTATTTGTTATGCTCCACAACTAAGTGAAACCATATGATAATTGACACTCTCTGCTTGACTTATTTCACTCAGCATAATCTCTTCCAGTCCCGTCCATGTTGCTACAAAAGTTGGGTATTCATCCTTTCTGATGGAGGCATAATACTCTATCCCCAGGGGTACAGGTCTGTGAATTACCAGGTTTACACACTTCACAGCACTCACCAAAGCACATACCCTCCCCAATGTCCATAATCCCACCCCCTTCTCCCAAACCTCCTCCCCCCAGCAACCCTCAGTTTGTTTTGTGAGATTAAAAGTCACTTATGGTTTGTCTCCCTCCCAATCCCATCTTGTTTCATTGATTCTTCTCCTACCCACTTAAGCCCCCATGTTGCATCACCACTTCCTCATATCAGGGAGATCATATGATAGTTGTCTTTCTCTGCTTGACTTATTTCGCTAAGCATAATACGCTCTAGTTCCATCCATGTTGTCGCAAATGGCAAGATTTCATTTCTTTTGATGGCTGCATAGTATTCCATTGTGTATATATACCACATCTTCTTGATCCATTCATCTGTTGATGGACATCTAGGTTCTTTCCATAGTTTGGCTATTGTGGACATTGCTGCTATAAACATTCAGGTGCATGTGCCCCTTTGGATCACATAGTACTAGAGGTCCTAGCCTCAGCAATCAGACAACAAAAGGAAATTAAAGGCATCCAAATCGGCAAAGAAGAAGTCAAATTATCACTCTTCGCAGATGATATGATACTATATGTGGAAAACCCAAAAGACTCCACTCCAAAACTGCTAGAACTTATACAGGAATTCAGTAAAGTGTCAGGATATAAAATCAATGCACAGAAATCAATTGCACCCAAAACCATAAGATACCTAGGAATAAACCTAACCAAAGAGACACAGAATCTATACTCAGAAAACTATAAAGTACTCATGAAAGAAATTGAGGAAGACACAAAGAAATGGAAAAATGTTCCATGCTCCTGGATTGGAAGAATAAATATTGTGAAAATGTCTATGCTACCTAAAGCAATCTACACATTTAATGCAATTCCTATCAAAGTACCATCCATCTTTTTCAAAGAAATGGAACAAATAATGCTAAAATTTATATGGAACCAGAAAAGACCTCGAATAGCCAAAGGGATATTGAAAAAGAAAGCCAACGTTGGTGGCATCACAATTCCGGACTTCAAGCTCTATTACAAAGCTGTCGTCATCAAGACAGCATGGTACTGGCACAAAAACAGACACATAGATCAATGGAACAGAATAGAGAGCCCAGAAATAGACCCTCAACTCTATGGTCAACTAATCTTCGACAAAGCAGGAAAGAATGTCCAATGGCAAAAAGACAGCCTCTTCAATAAATGGTGCTGGGAAAATTGGACAGCCACATGCAGAAAAATGAAATTGGACCATTTCCTTACACCACACACAAAAATAGACTCAAAATGGATGAAGGACCTCAATGTGCGAAAGGAATCCATCAAAATCCTTGAGGAGAACACAGGCAGCAACCTCTTTGACCTCAACCGCAGCAACATCTTCCTAGGAACAACGCAAAAGGCAAGGGAAGCAAGGGCAAAAATGAACTATTGGGATTTCATCAAGATCAAAAGCTTTTGCACAGCAAAGGAAACAGTTAACAAAATCAAAAGACAACTGACAGAATGGGAGAAGATATTTGCAAATGACATATCAGATAAAGGACTAGTGTCCAGAATCTATAAAGAACTTAGCAAACTCAACACCCAAAGAACAAATAATCCAATCAAGAAATGGGCAGAGGACATGAACAGACATTTCTGCAAAGAAGACATCCAGATGGCCAACAGACACATGAAAAAGTGCTCCATATCACTCGGCATCAGGGAAATACAAATCAAAACCACAATGAGATATCACCTCACACCAGTCAGAATGGCTAAAATAAACAAGTCAGGAAATGACAGATGCTGGCGAGGATGCGGAGAAAGGGGAACCCTCCTACACTGTTGGTGGGAATGCAAGCTGGTGCAGCCACTCTGGAAAACATCATGGAGGTTCCTCAAAATGTTGAAAATAGAACTGCCCTATGACCCAGCAATTGCACTATTGGGTATTTACCCTAAGTGTTACACATTTTTATATAGCTGCATAGTATTTCTTTGTTTCAATGTACTAGAGTTTACTTAATTAGTACCTCATATGTAGATACTTTTGCTACTTCAGCAATGCTGTAGAGCATTTAGTACCTTGGTCATTTTCATTCACACTGTCAACCTTTTAGTTTACCATACTTTATAGTTTCCTCCAGTGATTGCCTTATAAGCTGAGATTTTTTTCCCTGCATTTTTCATATTGGTGTCCTACAGTCTGAGCATCCAACTTATCTCTTAATGCTGGACATTGAAAAGATCATATATGTTCTATCCTTAGTGGATTCATTATCAAACTTTAATGTGCAACACTTTCACTAGGGAGTTGGGCTAAATAAACATTCAGATTCCCAGGTCTCAGTCTCTAGATCTTCTGAGGAGTAGTTCAAGAGTGGAACTTGAAATCTGTATTTTTAAATAAGCACCTCAGATCATTACGAAGCAGATGACCTGTTACACACTCAAAAGCAGGCTTTCAAATACTGGTTACCTAGAAGTATAGTGCAGCAAACACACCAAGGACTCATAAGGGGATGATACATTCTCAGGAAAAAACAACCTGCAATTTAAGGCAAATGTTATATTTGTTGATTCAATTTATTTGTTGATTTAATTTATCTTCTTTTGATATTTCCCACCCCCCCCACACACACACCCCACTGCATATTATGGGGTAAAAGATGTTATGGTGATGGGATAAAGTGCAGAATTAGAAGGTAGTGGTGAAAGATTGCTTAATTTGGACAGAAGCCCAGCCTATATACAAGTGGACTCCGAGATGCCAAAAGACAGCTTGCATTTAATGCAGTTTTCTAAGATTCAAGCCAGACTGCTTGCTGTGTTCTAGGAAAACAACACACCAGGAAAACAACATGGTTGGCAGAGCAGCATAGATGCCAGTAGTGGTAACAGAGCCTGAGAACAGGCACTAAGAAGAATTCCCAATACCAAGTGCACAGAGAGAAATGAGATTCTGGAATGTAGGTAGGCTGCAAGATGTTATTCAACCAAGGGCATTCAGACGCCTTCTTCTGACTATAGCCACATTACCTGGACCTTTGTTTTATTAATCCAGTATCCACTATCAAATAATTACTGATGAGGTTCCTTTCTTATGGGCTCTTATATATTAATACTCCTTTCCTCCAAAATTCTTACCTCACATCTTTTTAGTGTGGTTAATTGAGTAGCTTTTGTTTCTACTAGAAAGCCAAAAGCTCCATAAAAGCAGGATTCCTTTTTTTTTTCAGTGTTCCAAGATTCATTGTTTATGTGCAACACCCAGTGCTCCGTGCAATATGTGCCCTCCTTAATATCCACCACAAGGATCACCCATCCCCCCATCCCAACCCATCCAAAACCCTCAGTTTGTTTCTCAGAGTCCACAGTCTCTCATGGTTCGTCTACCCCTCCGATTTCCCCCAACTCACTTCTTCTCTCCTTCACCCAATGTCCTCTGTGTTATTCCTTATGCTCCACAAGTAAGTGAAGCCATATAATTGACTTTATCTACTTGACTTATTTCACTCAACATAATTTCTTCCAGTTCCATCCATGTTGATACAAAAGTTGGGTATTCTTCCTTTCTGATAGTTGAGTAATATTCCATTGTATATATGGACAACATCTTTATCCATTCATCTGTTAAAGGCAGAGTTTTGACTGAAGATTAACTCACTGTAGTTAAAATGATAGGGTACAAAGCATAGGTTGTATCTAGATATGAATGTGTCACACTATGCCTGAATAAAAAGAGAACAGATATAGAACCACAAACAAGTTTGTTGAAAACTTTAGTAATTATTTCACATATGAGACTGTAAACAGATGATTCATTCATTTCTCATAGAATCTTATTTACAACAAACTTGAAAATGCAGTCTGTAGAATTTTAAATGCCACATGCATTTATTATTTTTCTTTTTTTAATTGAAAAACAAAGGAAATGGAATTTATCATTATACTTATATTTGTAGGGCATGGATCTACATTGGGACTATAAAAGTGGATCAACAAAATATATTTTTTTCATTCTCATTGCAGAAAATATTTAAGAAGCAATTGAAGAATATTCAATCAAAAATTTTAGTTAGAAAATATATCAATGTGCCAGACAGCTAACAAAAATGT
Organism: Mustela erminea; assembly: GCF_009829155.1. Taxonomy (NCBI): domain Eukaryota; kingdom Metazoa; phylum Chordata; class Mammalia; order Carnivora; family Mustelidae; genus Mustela; species Mustela erminea. The sequence continues at coordinate 18,628,131 of NC_045619.1, forward strand.
TATTTTGTGATATATGTGTTATTTTTCAGCTTTTAAAAATCTGTAATATACTATGATTTCTTTTCCTATAATCACAACTTTATACTACTTTTCTGAATGAGGGTTTCCCCCAAATCTGGATCTGTCTATGGGCACTCCCATTTTTCTGTACACACTTAGATAACAAACAGTTGTACATTTACTTTAAATTGAGATCATAGTCTCAATTTAGAAAGTTTAATAAGATTATAAAATGTTTTTTTAAAAAAAGTCCCAAATTGATATAGAGTTAATTCTTCTTTCCTTCTTTCTTAATGTGTATTTCAGGTTAGAAAACTGCAGTCAGGAAAGGAAAGGTTTGTGGATTTCTTCTATATTTTCCTATCCTATCTTCTCTTTTCTCTCCATCCGCTCCCTTCCTGGCCAGCAGTTTCTGACCCCTCATAGGTCAGAAGGGAGTGGTAAAGAAAGGTCTTAATGGAATCACATTACCTGGTTTCCTGTTCTCTAAGCCTGGCAGATTCTGTCTCAATAGGGATATTTTGATAGGCTGTCACACAATTCTCCCCTAGGTTCCTCTCTACACAGATCCCTTGATGCAAAACATGTCTCTTTTGAGCAGCTGCTATTGATTCCTTCCTGACCAAAGGTGTTCACATCCAGATTCTTTTTGCTGGGTCCTTCTGTACCTCCAGGATCAGAAATAAACCATCGCTCTCTCTCTCTCTCTCTCTCCCCCATTCAATTGGTCCACATTTGATCCTTAAGAAATCTTGCATCCCTTGCTCCAACAAGTCCTGACTCTAGTGCTATAACATTGGACAACTCTTTTGGCTTACAGATTTCCTAGGTAAGGGGTCAGATTACTCCTAACTGTGTAGTGATTTCCTCAAAATCTCCTCTCACTAGATTAGAAGTGATGTGTAGTAGATCACCGGCCACCTCTCCCTTTTTATGGTCTTGACCTGGCTGAGGGGTCAAAAACTCATCTATCAGCTCCTCAGGATCATTTCCATTGATCAATATGCAATCAGCAATTTGCTACTTCGTTTTGAAATTACTAGTCAATTATATTTTGGGGCTTAGTCATAAGCTCAATTTTAACATCCTGTTATAGTTTTCTTTTCCTTTTCTTCATTTAATGTTATGCAGCTCCTTTGTTTTTTGGACCACAAAATTCATTATCTGTAAGGAAAGGCATGGTCTTTTTTAACATGAGGTATTGTTTGTTCAAATTGGCTCACTTTTGCTTTCTTTTTTTTTTTCATTTTTAATTTCTTTGGAAGTAATAAAGTTGTGCCAAAATATTTTTGTGCAATGCATTGGCCTATATACATATAAAATTAATTAAAAATTAATTCCTTCAACACCAAGTATATATTGAGTCTCTTGTGCAAAGCACTCTACTAGGCACAAAAAATCAATACAATTCAAAACAAGTGAAAGGAGATTGTTCTACACCTATTTTTCACCTTCTCAACCATCTTTTTTTTGTCTAAACTCTTCCCAAAATCCAGAGAAGCTAGAGCCAGCCTAGTAGGAGGATGTTGCTAATGACACATCAATGATTTCCTTCAATGCGGTATTAAACTCTCAGTAGATTAGAACAAAGAATCTCTTTCCCTCACGTTCCCAAAAGAGAGTTACCCTCTTAGAAGCTTTTGTTCATCATCTCACAGGTGCTAGATTCCAATATGGTGGCCTTTCTTCCCAGGAATACATTATACATCCAGTGTGAATTTCCACTGCTCCCTGGCACTGGAATTTTCTCCTTGATATCCCACTTGGACTCTAATTTTGAAATTGATTATATTTTTATTAAATTATGGCCCTTGGGCTGCATGATTTGATAGAATTCTTCATAGGTCTGATTGCTAATAGAAGCTGGTGACTAATTCTCAGGTCTTAGAAAAAAATTTTTCTATCTTGGGCTTGGGTTTGGCAAGGATCCTTTTCAAGAGCCTGAAAGAAGACAGAATCCTTTTCTTGAAGTGTTAACTTTCCCAATCAAGACAGGCTCTGTTGAGAGTTGGATCCCTCCCCAGTGCTCTTTGCTTTAGATGGGGGGGGGTGGGGATGGAGGGGTAAATTTCTTTCCTGGAACCCAGGCGAATAAGGAGTGACCTTACATGTCTCCTCCCAGAGACTTCTGGGAAGAAGTTGCAGCTGCCATTTTAGTTTTTGTACACACAGTATCCTGTGCCTTTTTTCTTTTTCTTTTCTTTCTTTCTTTTTTTTTTTTTTAATGGCTTCAAGGAGTAAAATCAAATATATCTTCTTTATGACCATGCCAGATTTTGCATTTTGCTAAGCACTAAAGGTTTTTTTAGGTCTTAAAACAAGTGTCAGGGGTTTTAATTCTATAAAAAAGAAAGAACTGGATGTTCTGAAGGCAGACCACATGGTCGCCACTTAAAAGTACAAGTTTATAGCATATGGCTGAAACTTTCTAGTAATGCTGAAATGATTTTGTGTTAAGTGTACTGTTTCCAAATATTTTTCAGGATTCATTTGGGAATGATTAAACTAATGTTACATCTTTTCAGTGTTAGGAAAAAGATGACTTTTAATCGGAGAGAGATTTCAGCAGATCACTGAGGAAATAAAACCAACCTGGTCCTCTTCTCCTGGTATGTGGAGGAAAGGGCTCTTGTTATTAGGGCACCTCAGGACACTCTGGGTGTCTGCTCTGTATCTAAAAGAATGAAGAGCATGCACCCTCTGGAACTCCCTGGAGAGTTTGGAACTGACTTTTAGTTAAAGCAGGGTATTGCTATCATGCCCATGACAACCTTGGAACTCTCAGAAGGCATGCCACCAATTTGCTCTGCAGTCCCAGCAAGGATATGCTTCATTGCATTATACAAATATACAAATGAAATGAAAAGGACTGGTCAGAACCATCTGGGAATAGGTCAAGAGAGGAATCTGCAAGGAATAGCTAGCCAAGAGCTAAATGGGTGTTATGAGGACAGTGTGCCTATTGGGGGGACCCCTGCATGCATTTGGACAACCCCATGCTGACAGGGAGGTCTCCTGAATGTTTTATGTACTGGCTACAGTCCCATGAATGCTGGCCTAAAATCATTGATACATAATGGAGAGAGACACAGCTCACCCAAGGTAAATCCAAGAGAGGAAAAAGCAAAGCAGATGTAGATAAAAAATAATTTATAAGTCTCTGGGTTAGTGCCCTCATTGGTTCAAGGAGAGAAGAAGGCAGGGCTACAGAGAAAGTTCCAGGATTGTTAGAAGACATTTATAGACTAGTCTTATTGACTATATTAATCCAATTCCAACATAATATAGTCCTATAAATCTTAAGAACATGCTACTTAATGGGTTCATCTAGAGTGTGTGTGTGTGTGGGGGGGGGTCTAAGTAAAGAGATCGATTTATTTATTTATTTAAGTTTTTTTAAAAGTAATCCCAACATGGGGCTTGAACTCACAAGCCTGATATCAAGAGTAACATGCTCCACTGAGTGAACCAGCCAGCCACGCCTAAGAGATTTATTATAAGAAAGCCTGGTGTTGGGTATTATGGAGGGCACGTATAGCATGGAGGACTGAGTGTAGTGTATAAACAATGAATTTGGGGGCACTGAAAAAAAATAAATAAAAGAAATTGGCTCACACTATTATAGAGGCAGGCAAATCCCAATATCTGCACAGTAAGTCAGCAACCAGGAGACCAAAGAGCGAGTGTTTCCATTTGTGTCTAAAGGCAGGAAGAAAGCCAGTGTTTTAGTTTGAGGGTAATCATTCAGGATGAATTCTCTCTTATGCAGAAGAACACCACCATTTTTGTTCTATTCAGGCCCTCAATTCATTGAATGAGGTCCACCCACATTAGAGAGGACAAGTTGCTTTACTCAGTCTATCAATTTAGATATTAATGTCACCCTAAACTACCCTCACAGAAACAATCAGAAGAATGTCTAACCAAATATCTGGGCACCCTGTGTTCCAGTCAAGTTGACACAAAATTAAATATCACAGCTCCACCCCTTATCAATTTGGCACCCACATGCATCTCCTTAAATGATAGTTAATCTCCACATGAAGACAATAATAAGGTCATAATTTTAGCAATACAACTGTCTTGCATATAACCAAAAATTCACTAAACCCTTCCCCCAAAAAAGAAAGTAGAATATTTGAGTAGTGTTCATTATTTTCCTTGGTATTTCATTACTCAGACACCATGATGTAAAGTTAACAACACTTAAATACCACAATATAAAATCAATATATCTTATGTTACATTATAAAGGGATTAGAAAGTAAATATATTTAAATATAAATATACAAATATACACATACATAATCATATGCAAAACAAAATAAGGAAAAATATTGATGACAATCACAGTCCTCATTTCTGTAACTGCTTACATGGTTATAATTGATATTTATAAGTACCTTCATCCACTGTCCTTTCCATATTTTCTTTGCCTTCATCAAGTACCTCAGCTGGAAGTGGTTCTTTATATGGTGAGGTGACCCAACGTTTTATTCATTTAGAGTTTGGGCCATGAGTAGTCCTACTTGGACTGGGTTGTTGTAGTTTTCTTTTTTTTTAATTTTTAATTTTTAATTTTTTTATAAACATATATTTTTATCCCCAGGGGTACAGGTCTGTGAATCACCAGGTTTACACACTTCACAGCACTCACCAAAGCACATACCCTCCCCAATGTCCATAATCCCACCCCCTTCTCTCAACCCCCCTCCCTCCAGCCACCCTCAGTTTGTTTTGTGAGATTAAGAGTCACTTATGGTTTGTCTCCCTCCCAATTCCATCTTGTTTAATTGATTCTGTAGTTTTCTATTGACCTTAATCACAGGGCATAGTAATACTAAGAGATGCCCTGTATTCCAAATACACTCTTGATTACCTTTATAGTGGAATAGTAATCCAATTTCCCCTTGGTAATTGGGATCTATCACCAAATCTGCACAGTAACTCCCTTCTTAGTCTGTTGATTCAGAATCATGAGGAATCCAAGGTGCCAAGGCAGCAGTCTTAATTTCCATTTCAATGAAATCATTGCTGTGTTTCCTGAATCATTCCTCCCCTTGGAGCTAAGACTTCTAGGCCTGCAGAGCATAAGATCACAAGAATAGGAAGCAAAAATTTTGCCAGTGGGTCACTAGGGATAGTAGTATCACATCTATTTCTACCCCTTAATTGCTAGACCTGTGAATCCTAGCTATATCAGAGAAATTCCACCACGTATTAAATGCCGATTCAGAGCATATATGGCCTCTAAAGAACCTTACCTCAGCTCAGCAAGGCATTCCCACCTAGCTTGCACTGTGACTGGGTCTTCAAAGGCCATTCTGCCATTCTCTCAAGACAGTTGCTTCAGGATGGTGAGGAACATGGTAAGACCAGTGAATTCTATGAGCATAGGTCCATTGCTGCACTTCTTTTGATGTGAGGTGAGCTCCTTCACCAGAAATGCTGCTGTATGGAATTTCATAATGGTGGATGAGATACTCTATAAGTCCACAGATGGTAGTTTTAGCAAAAGCACTGCATGCAGGGAGGGCAAATTTATATCTAGTGTGTCTCTTCCAGTATGAACAAAATGTTTCCCCTTTCACGATGGAAGAGGCCAGACAGCTGGCTGATGATTCTGGAGAACAGTGCTGTATCAAGCCCTCAGTGTTGGTCTCTGCGTGGATACAGGGGCATTTAGCAGCAGAAGTAGCCAGGTTGAGATTGCTGAGTTTCAGAAGTATATCTTTTTGACCCCATGTATAACCTCCATCCCCCTGCCGTGGTCACTTTGTTCATGAGCCTAATGGGTGATGACTGGGGTGCCTGGGGAAAGAGGTTAACTGTATATACAGAGTACATACAGCCACATACAGAATAGATATACAGAGTCATACAGCCACATACAGAATAGATAATTCTAACCACATTGTTAAAATCTTCCTCTGCTGAGGTCACCTTTTGGTAAGTCTTACACTGGTACACAAATTTCTTCATGTTTTTACCCATTCAGAGAAGTCTATATTCACTTACCTCTTCCCCAAATTTCCTTGTCATTAGTTTTCTAATCATATCCCTTCCAAGTCCTTTGCAGCCAGCCAAACCATTGGCTGCAGACCATAAATCAATGTAAAATCACATGTCTAGCCATTTTTCTTTCCAAGTAAAGTGATCTGCCAGGTGCACTGCTCAGCGTTCTTCCCATTGTTAAGATTTCTTCTGACCACTGTCCTTCATGGATGTCCAAGAAAGGGGCTATTGGGTTGCAGCTGTCCACTTTCTAGTGGTGCCTGCATATAATACAGAACTACTTGTAAGTGAGGCCCAAGTCTTCTCTGCCAGCTGATGGTAGAGGACTCTTCTAGGGTACCAGTACATACAGAGAGAAAAGCTATTATAGTAGGAGTAGAGACTATGGGCATTTGGGCCACTTTGGCATATAACTCACTTGTGTCTTCATGGTCTACTTGGTCCTGATCATATATATAACCACTTGTATCTGATGACATACTACTGTGCACACCCATGGCGGGGGGCTGGGGGATAACGCCCAGTTCATGATTGGTATCCCAGGTCACGTGGTAATGTTTTGGTCTATAGTCAAGTGTCCAGTCTCTACAAGGTAGCAGGCCAAGAGCTGTTTCTGAACGGGAAAGCGGTTATCCACGGAAATGGCAGTATTGTGCAGCAATTCACCTATAGAGACCTGCGAAAGGCTCTAAAACAGCATCCCTAAGTGCCACTGACTCTCAGATACCATTGGATCAGCTGGATTAGATGGCTCAAGTGGCAAAGCAGCTTGTACATTCACCTGGACCCCATTGCAGAGCCTTTTTTTGTTGTTGTTGTTCTGGGACCTCTCAAAATTAGCAACTTTTCAGGTCACTCAGTAAATGACCTGGAGTAATACACTCAAACAAGGAATATGTTGCTTCCAAAATTTAAAATAAGTGGCCCAAAAAGGACCACTTATCTTCCATTTTAGAAAATATATTTTGACATGCTTCATACCACTAGAGTCCTAGAAACCTCACTGCGATAAAAGAACCCTAAAATTTAGTCGGATTTATTTGCCATCTTTTGACATATAAACATCTTACCAATCAGTGTAGAATAGTTGCTACTTCTTTCCTGCTAGGTCCAATCAGCACAGTGTCATCAATCTAATCGACCAGTATGATATCTTACAGAAGGGAACGGTGATCAAGATTCCTGAAAAATAAAATATGACATAAGGTGAAAGAATTGACATACCTCTGAGATAGGACAGTGAAAGTGTATTGCTGGCCTTGCTAGCTGAAAGCACGCTGTTTCTGGTGGGCCTATGGATACGGATGAACAGAAAAAGAATTTTCCAGATCAATAGCTGCAAACCAGGTACCAGGGTATATGCAAATTTGCTCAAGCAATAATAACACATTCGAATAGCAGCTGTAATGGGAATTAGGCTTGTAGTCGTCCACTGTCATTCTTCAAGGTCCGTCTGTCTTCTGAGCAGTCCAAATAGGCAAGGTGAGTGGGGATGTGGTAGCCACCATCATTTCTGCATCTTTCAAGTCCTCATTGGTGCCACCAATTTCTGAAATCCCTCCAAGAATGCTGTATTGCTTTTGGTTTACTATTTTTCTAGGAAGAGGCAGTACTAATAGCTGTTACTTGGCCTTTTCCATGATAATAGCCTCACTCCACAGGTCAAGGGCCAATGTGGGGATTCTGCCATGTGCTGAGTACATCTATTCTTACCAGGCATTCCAGAACTGGGGAAATAACCACAGGTGGTTCAGGGACCCACTGGGCATACTATTAGATAAACCTGAGCTAAAGTCTCACCGACTTGATCTCCATAAACCCCTACTCTGAGTGTATCATAGTGATATTTGGGGGCTCCTCAAATTAGTATCAGGAGAGCCAATGTTCAGCAGTCATAAAACTTCAGATTATTTATCTTCTCCCAATGCAAAGTTATCTTGGAAAAAAGGCTATAGACCCCTTTGGGGAAGATTAGGAGGAAAAGTAACAACATGAATTTTTGGCAGTGTGCTTGTCCTCAATGGGACCCAGCTTCCCCCTTCATTCAGGGGGTTCTGTAAACTGACTCAAGTTTTGGGATTGGTTGAGAGGCTGTGAGTCTGTTTTTATGATTTAAGTTAGGGTTTTGTTCACTTAACAAAGACGCTGTCTTCTTTGTGAAACTGAGAGTTCTCCTCTCTGTATTATAAATCTTAGCATCTTTCTTCCTATGAGTTGTATTTGCTTTAGTGTCTGTTGAGCCTACCAGATCTCCTAGTATCACAGGAACTAGCATTTATTCTATGACTACTATTGACAAGTACTGTTCTGAGTGTTTTACCTATTATTTATTCCTTACCTACCTCTTATTAGTGAAAAAGTTGCCCAAGATTGTATGGGCAATAATACTATAAATGTTGTGTGAACCCACAGAGTCTAGCTTTTACCCAGTCTTTCTAGGCTAGGCAGAAAAGAGGATGGAAAGAGACTTAGGAGCTTTGGAGTCCCTAGGGTCTTTCATCCTTTTTTCTGAATAGTGTCAGAAAGGCCACTGATTATAAGGCAAGTTGGCTGTTTTAAATTATGTTCCAGTTGCTTATCTGTATCTGCTCCCAACATACCCCATGTCCAAAGGAGGAAGGTCCCTCTTTCTACCCAAGACTAATTTCTCCCTCCTTAATTAAATCCCATTCCCTTGTTCCATCAAAAAAGAAAAAAAAACCCAAAAACCAAAAAACAGAACAAAACAAAAAAACAACCCTTTTGCCTATATCTTTACTCTTCCTGTCTCTCCAAAGTGTTTTCCCTTCCACAGGTCTGCTCTACCTTTGGAAACAAAATAAAACAGAAAACATAACAGCAAAACCTTTCCTCAAGATTATGTATTTCTCTGAGTTCAATTCTGCTTTTTGTTTTCCTCCTTGCCAGTTGAATATCCATAAATAAGGATCTACACTTGCTGTTATCACTTTATAACCTCCCATTTCCTCTGCAACCCAGGTAAAGCCCCCAGTTTGTCACCAAAATACTGCTGCTCCCATCACCTACAATTTCTTAGTTCCTGACCCAATGGTCTTTTTTCATGTGGCATTATTGAGGACATCTTCATTCTTGAAACCCTCCTTTCCCTTGGTCTCTGACACCTCTCTTTCCTTTTTCTTCTCTTCTCTCTGCTTCTCTTTCCGCTCTCCATGGTAAGCCTCGGTAATGTTCCCTCATCTCCTTGCCTGCAAATCACTTCCTTCCCATTGATGGAGCTGTCCAAATCAGTAACCTCTTAGGAGGATCTCTTGGCTCTTCCTTTTTTTAAAAAATCCAGCTAATATATAAACTTTATTTCTTGAAAGTGTATCAAACCCATCCTTTCACTATTCCACTGCTTCACCTTAGGCATCTCTCCTCTCTCATTTTCTAAGCCGCTACAATGATCTTCTATGTGTTCCTGCCTTATTTTCTCAAATCTGTCTTCTGGAGAGACCACTCTAAAATATATTTTGTCACTTTCCTGTTTTCAAACCTTCAGTGACTCACCTATTACCTGCAGGATAAAATCCAAACTCATTAGTGGGACATGGAAAATCATTCATGATCTGTCTTTTGACATCTTGCCAAATCATTTCCTACCAACATCTGCCATTCCAAACTGTTTTCAATTGCTGGAATGTACTACGCGATCTTGTCTCTCTCTCTGCTTAATATACACTAGTTCCTTTGTCTGAAATTCTATCATGCATTTATTTGACAACTCTTGAACATCATTCAAGCCTTAGTCAACCCCCACGCCCCAAATGATTTTTCCATGACTTCTTCAAGCTGGTTCAGGCCTTTCTTCTTCCATGCCTCCATTTCTTTCATAGTGATTTGTACACCTGTAACATTTAAGGATTCTACAAGCCTCTCACTTGTTGATCCAACAAGTATTTTTCAAGCTAGTCACTGTTCAAAGCACTGGGGACATAGCAAAGAACAATCATATGAATCCTGTCCTCAGAGTGCTTACATTCTAGTGGGTTTAGTGGATTTACTTTTAAACAACTGTTAGCTGGATGAGTGGCCAAACATTTCCACAATTTCATTTTTACAGCCTTTCACCAGGAGATTTTATCAGATCTCAGTAATCCATCTAAGTACTTCTGTCTCCCTCAGTCACAAGAGAAAACCCTATGGAATCCTCAAGAACATTTTCTACTTGGAAGTCTCCTGACCCTCGTCAGGAACCTAGATACTTAATGATGTCACTGACAGGGGTAAGGAGTGGTGACCCTGGTGGATGAAACTAACCAAATAGTTGTGAATGTTGTAGTAGGAACTCAAAGCCATTCTATCTGAAAGAGACCTGCAGTTTCCAAAATTTCGTAAAAAATTAATACATAAATAATGTGCAACATGCAAGTGTACGTGATACAAAAGAGTATGGTTGTAGTATGATGTGCTACCAGGCTTATATCCAAGGCCTGAAAGAACATGATAAATCAAATAGCCAAAGAAAGACTTTAAACAATAATCTTGGAGATATTTGGCTGACTCAGTTGGTAGAGCATTCAACTCTTCATCTCAGGGTTGTGATTTCAGGTCCTACACTCGGTGTAGAGATCATTTAAAATCTTTTTTAAAAAACATTTTAAAACATAATCTTGATCAAGTTATTATTGTGTGTCAACTCTGAGGTTATCTTACTGTAGCTCTGATGCTCTGAAGACAGGAATGTAGTTCCTACATTGTGCCTGCCCAGCAGGAGCCAGTGGACCTCAATTAACAAAAACAAAGATGCCAATACAAGCAATTCAGAACCTACGTTCTACCTGGAGTATGATACCTTGCTCTCCCTTGTCGTTGGAATTTGAGGTAAGGATAATTGTACTTATTTTATGCATAAGGGTCTTGTACATAAACCCAGGTTGGCCTCACTCTTAACACAAGACACATGCTGAGTCATCAGTAATACCTAAGTAACTTGAAGGGATGGGCATTTCCAGACTTGAAACCATGGGAGTCCATCTTCTCTGAGCAGGAATTTGAGCTCCCCCCTTTATTTTCCTAATAGGAATTGATCAGACAACTGCAAATTTCTGGAGATTAATCCATGACCAGAGTCTTTTGTTTGTTTAATTCACCTAATGTGCATTCAGTTGTGTTATAAAGGATTTGAACATGCAATGGCTTTTGAAAACAATAGCAACAAGAATAAGTTCTCCAGCCCACACTTATACTTGGCAAACTGAGTCCTGGACTGAGGCAGGATGTGAGAAAAAATACAATTAGCATCCACTTAGCCATTGACTCTCAGACCATAATTTCTTACCCTCGTATTAATCAATGCACATTTAGTCCTAGCCAATGTACACAACCCCAAGGCTCACAGTTTCTCTGTCTTCTCCACCCACCCCCTGGTTGCCACAAACAATAGAGCTAAAAAGAGCTTTCAGGTAGAGCCTTGGTTTCATTAGATCACTCCATGGCAAAGACAGAGGAAAGTGTTTGGGATGGCAGGTTTTCCAACACTTGGGGAATCCAAATCCAGACAGACACCCAGAAAGCAGCCAAGCATTCTTTGGTGGGGAGGGTTCCAACAGGCAGCTTCTTAGCTTAGTAATTGCTCGTGCACCATGCAGGGCTCCTCTGGCTGAGCTGGGACTCCCTAGCTACAGCTGTACTGCAATCTCCTCCAGTCTAGACGAAGCAGACAGTCCCTCCCTCGGTGCGCTCCAGGAACACCAGTACCCACAGACAGAGTCCAGGCACAGGCAGAGATATTTAACTATTTTGTCCCTTTTTGTTCGTGATTATTCTTAATTCTTAAAATAAAGTGCCTATGATTACAAGGTAAGTAGTTACATCAAAAGAATCACATATTTGAAGAATGAAATTTGTCATGTAGTAATATACGTATTTAATATATGTGTTTAAGAGTGAATTACATAATAAGATCTCTCTCTCCCTTTTTATTTAAACCAGGATTAAGTTTCAAGATCAAGAGAATTAAAAATAATCAATAAACATAATACACCCAACATTGTTTCTTGCTATGGTAAAGTTTAAAGCATTTAACTTTCCTAATGTTACGTTTTGTTCTTCATATTTATTCATTGATTTTACTCAAAAATATGTCCTGAGCAAGGCATTATGATCATTTTTAAAAATTTATTTATTTATTTCAGCCTAACAGTATTCATTGTTTTTTGCACCACACCCAGTGCTCCATGCAATCCGTGCCCTCTCTGATACCCACCACCTGGTTCCCCCAACCTTCCACCCCCCACCCCTTCACTTCTCCAATGAAGACATACAAATGGCTATCAGACACATAAAAAAAATGTTCATTATCACTAGCCATCAGGGAGATTCAAATTAAAACCACATTGAGATACCACCTTACACCAGTTAGAATGGCCAAAATTAACAAGACAGGAAACGACATGTGTTGGAGAGGATGTGGAGAAAGGGGAACCCTCTTACACTGTTGGTGGGAATGCAAGTTGGTGCATTATGATCATTTTTGATGAAGGGTCAAAAAATGTTGCCTATTGGCTAAAGCTGGCCATGCTTATTCATTTACATTTTGTCTATAACTGTCTTCACACTGTACCAGAAGTGTTCAATAATTGTTTTTGAGACTACATGACTTTCAAAGTCAAACATATTTACTATCTAGCACTCTAAAGAAAGCATTTGCCGACTTTTGAACTACACATAGCCCTTACCCTCAAGGATTTTTCACAGTCTACAGGAGAAGAACAGTAAAAACAAATCAATTCTTTGTTATAAATACACCAACAAAAATATGTCAAAGTGGAGAAATTCCTAAGAAAGGAATGAAGTAAGACAAACATGGAAGGTTTCCTAAAAGAGGTGTCATTTGAGTTGGTTTTGAAAGAATAGAGAATTGCCATAGGGACTAACTTTCTGGGCAGAGGGTGAAGCAGTGCAAAGGCATGATTGCATAAACTAACAATGTTTCTGGAATTTATAAGCACTCTGTTACTGAAGTATAAAGTTCTAAAAGGTAGTGACATGAGATGACTGCAGAACGAGGTAAGGATCAGACAATAAAACGCTTTATGTACCATATCAAGGAACTCAAATACTCTCTGTAGGTATTGGCAGAGTTGTGCAATAGAAATCTCTGTATGATGAAAGTGTTCTATAGCCGTATTGCCAATATGATACTCACCTGCCACATGTCACTGAGCACTTGATATATGGCTACTATAATTGAGGTACTGAACTTTTAATTTTTTATTTTAATTAATTTAAACCTAAATAACCACATCTGTCTGTGGCTACCATATTGAACGTCTCTAAATGATGGAAATGGAATTTAATTTTCACACACTGATGTAGCATGAAAGCAGTCAGACCAAATGTAAGTAAATGGGTGTGGCCAGTCCCAGGCAGCAGGCATCATTTTTTTTCTGACCACTGGTCAGAAATAATCTTAATGCCTTGCTCAGTGCATATTTTTTCAGTAGAATGAATGAATAAATGGATGAGCGAATACAGAAGAACAAAAGTATACAGCATTAGGAGGGTGAAATACTTAAAATTTGGGGTTTCTTGGGGGGTGCCTGCAGTCTGTTAGGCGATAGACTCTTGGTTTGGGCTCAGGTCATGATCTCACTGTCATAAGATGGAGCCCTATGCTGATGGAGACTCCTCAGCAGAGTCTGCTTAAAAATTCTCTCTCCCTACCCCCACCCTTGTACTCTCTCTCTCTCAAAAAAAAAAGAAAGAAAGAAAGAAATTCTTAAAAATTTACCACCATGGAAAACAATGCTGGCTATAAGTATTCTTACTGCAATTATTTTTCACGATTTTGAAGTTTAGTCCTGGTTCAAAAAGGAAGGAGGGAGATCTTGTTATTAATCCACTATTAAAATCTACAATTTAAATAGTCAAATGGGCCATTAAATCTCTCCTTTAGCAAGATTATTCTGGTTGTAGATGAATTGAAGGAAAGGAAGAGAGGAAGTCCATTTAGATACTAATCAGTAGTTCTTAAAAAAGAAGATAAAGTTCTGAATCTAAGGCAATAGTGGTTGGAGTAGAAAAGAGGGTTAGTTACAAAGTACATTAAGAAAGAATTGACAGGTCTTGGTGATCAATTAAATAGAGGCGATGGAGCATGAAAGAGTTCTAAAAATGCCCCTCTGGTTCCTGAGTGGTGCCTGGACAGGGAGGTAGATGCTGAGGTAGATGAGAAGGATAGAGAGAAGTTCTGGTGGGCGTGAAGTGTAGTTAAGGAGGATGATAAATGGAGTCTTAAGTTTCCTGAGTATCTAAGTCTAGTGAGAGGTCCAGGTTGAAGATACAGGTGAAGCACATTAATCAATGAAGAGAACAGTATCATGTAAGCCAAAAAAAAAAAAAAAAAACAACCAAAACTCCCAGTCCTAGTTCTCTTATCACCTAGCTGGATGCTTTGGGCTGTCATTTCTTTCTGGCCTCAGTTTCATTATCTGTACAATGTGAGGATGTCAGACAAAACAAGTGAGGCACATTTTTTTCTCTAAAGGTACAGAGAGTCAATATTTCAGGCTTTGAAGGCCATACACATCTCTGTTGCATATTCTCCTCCTAGTATATGCATATTCAGCTTTATAGGCACTGCTAAACAATTTTATAAAGTGTTATGCCAATTTATAATGCCCCAAGCAGTGTACAAAAGTTCTAGTTGTTCTGTATTATCACAACACTTGATAATATGAGTCTTTCAAATTTTAGCCATTCTGGCAGATGTGTAGGAATATATCATGTAGATTTATCTGCATATCACTGAAGAATGAGACTGGCCATCTTTTTATATATTCATTTGCATTCTCTCTTGTACATTTTTCTAGTGGAGGTCTGCTGTAGAAGCTCCTAACATAGTCTATAAACAATTTACCCTATATATGTATATTAAAAATTTCTTCTCCCACTCTTTGATGTGTCTTCTCATTCTCTTATCTTCTGATGATAGGAATTCTTTATTTTAATGTAGTCCAATTTACCAGTCTTTTTCTTTGTGGTTAGCACTTTTGGTGTTCTGTTGAAGAAATTTTCACTTTTTCCAAATGTCATAAAAACATACTTCTATGTTACCTTCTAGAAATTTCATTATTTTATTCTTCATAGTTAGATATGCATTGTGCCTGGAACTGATATTTGTGTACAGTATGAGGTGGGTGAGTCAAGAGCTAGTTTTTCCATATGGATAACCAATTGATCCAGTGACACTTACTGAAATTATTCTTTTTTGCACTGAATGCAGTATTATCGTTTTTTATGTTGTGGCAATACATGTATGGGAACTTTTTCTGGAGTCTCCATCTTGTTCCACTTTTCTAGGTATCCATAAATATGATATAACAGTCTACTTAGATCTTCTTTAATTTCCCTTAAAATTTTTTGTAATTTTTGGAGTGTCTGGGTGGCTCAGCCAGTTAAGTGTCTGACTTTTGCTCAGGTCATGATCTCTGGGTCCTGAGATTGAGCCCTGTGTTGGGCTCTGCACCCCGCAGGGAGTCTGCTTGTCCCTATGACCCTCCCTGGGTCTGTGTGCTCTCTCAAATAAATGAATAAAATCTTTTAAAAATTTTTCATAATTTCTCTAATGAAATTTTATATATCTTTTGTTAGATCTAGTCTAAATATTTGATGTCATTTGGTGCTATTGCAAATGGCATGCTTTTAAATTATTTTTTAGTGGGTTATTTCTGAAATATAGAAATACAATTATACTTATATTGATCTTGTAATTCATGATGTGCTGAATTCACCTACTAATTCTAATCCTAGTGATTTTTAAAAGCAGGCTTTTATCTTCTCCACAAGTTTTATAGCTACAATATATTAATAAGGAGAAATTTTTCACCGGGTAACTAAAATATGAACAAATTCCTGGTTTTTATTTTCTTTCTGCTGTCATCTGCACAAAGACTTGGCATTTGAAGGAACCACAACTGAATTTCAAGGATTCAACTAGCCCTGAGATATTCTCAATGCCACTGCTTTAGTGTCAGCAATTGTGACAGCTACTGTAATAATAAAATGGCTCTAATCCAACCTTAGTGTGACTAATTATTAACAAATATGCCTATGTCTGCAGGTATACTTAATTTTGAGAAAAACTGCTTTGCATAATCATGATATTTAATGATCAATAAAGCAATGCATGTGATTTTTTTTTTTGTTTGATTTGGTTTTGCTTTTTTTAGTTTATTGAGGAATTTCCTCAATGGAGAACATCATCAAGTAAATGGCAATGACTACTAGTGAAATTTTAAGTATTTGGTGTGGTCCATTAGACACTGTGATTATAAAAACAAACAGTAAGATCAAAGGGGCCTTAGAGATAATCCATTCTAATAACTTCTTGTTTATAAATGAGGAAGTAAACCCAAATATATAACTCAAAATTTCAGAGCTGGTTAGCATTACAGCCCAAAGTGCAAGCCAGGTGTCTCAAATTTTAGTTCAGTGTCTTTCCATTAAACCACATTGTCTCCCAGTGTGTGGGGGAGATCCGTGATATAGAATGGCAGGAGCAGGGCAAGGAGACTAACATTCATTTGGTATTTCCTACATACCAGGCAATTGTCAGGCATTTCCACACAGTATTTCACCTAATCCTCTTGGAAAATTATAAGGTGGGTATTACTATTCTCCTTTTACAGATGAAGCAATGCGTCTCAGCAATGTGAAGTGGTTTGCACAAGAACACATGTCCAGAGAACCACAACTTTAACCTAGAAAAGCTTAATTCTAACCCTTGGGTTCTTTATATTGTTTAGAAGTGGATATGTGGGAGTTTATACTATAAAAGGTTTTATTTTTTAAATACTGTCAAGATTGACCATAATTACATGCCTTAAAATTGGCCAGCATTCCTATTTCTAAAAACTGACTCCGTTGGAGACTGAGAATTCTGGATTTGAGTCTTACCCACATCCATCACCTCTTCACCTGAGAGTCCACAGCAGCAATCTGGAGCATATGCAGGACACCACAATGACTGATGGCAACAGGACAGCAGCTAGGAGATGGATGTGTTCTGCTGTGATTTATTTACAGCTTTACAGTTATCTTTCCAAATCACTCCATAGACAAAATTATATATTTTTTAAAAAAAATTTTATTTCAGTATGATTGACACACGTTATGTTTATTTTAGGTGTGCGATGCAGTGCTTTGTTATGCCATGCTTACAAGTGTAACTACCATCTGTCACTGTATAGCACTATTACAATACCATTGACTGTATTCCTTATTCTGTACCTTTTATTCTCATGATTTGTTGATTTTGTAACTGGAAATCTGTATTTTGTTCTTTCCTTCACCCATCCTCCTCCCTCTCACAACCACCAGTTTGTTCTCTGTGTTTGTAAGTCTGGTTCTGCTTCTTGTTCGTTTATTCATTTATTTTGTTTTTTAGATCCTATATATGACTGAAATCATATAGCATTTGTCCTTCTCCGTCTGACTTATTTCACTTAGCATGACACCTTCTAGATCTATCAATGTTGTCACCAATGGCAAGAGTTCACTTTTTAATGATTATAATAATATTCCATTGTGTATATGTACCACATCTTCTTTCATCTATTGATGGACAATTAGGTTGCTTCCATATCTTGGGTACTATAAATAAGGCTGCAAAAACATAGGGGTGAATATATCTTTTTGAATTAGTGTTTTCATTTTCTTTTTTTTTTTTTTTTTTGACAAACCAAAATGTGAACTTTATTTCTCAAATCCCAAATAGCACCAAAATAGAAAATAGCCATTGAAGAAAATGGATATTAACAGGATATTAGCTAAGGCACGGCATTATTATGTTTAATCCACTGAACACAACAGTTCTGCTTGAGTGTTTTCATTTTCTTTAGGTAAATATACAGCAGTGGAATTATTAGAATCATATGGTATTCCAATTTTTACTTTTTTAAGGAGTCTCCATATTGTTTTCCATGGTGATTGTACTAGTTTACATTCCTATCAACAGAGCACAAGAGGTTCTTCTTCTCTACATTCTTACCAACATGTGTTATTTTTTGTTGTTTTTATTTTAGCCATTCTGATCAATGTAAGGTGATATTTCATTGTGGTTTTGATTTTCATTTCCCTGATCATGAGTGACGTTGAGCATCTTTTCATGTGTCTGTTGGCCATCTGTGTGTCTTCTTTCAGATTACAAGCCATCTTGAGAAAGAAAACAAAGATGAAGTTGTGACCATTCAAGATTTCAAGATAAACTACAAAGCACTACTCATCAAAACAGTATGGTACTGATATAAAATAGACACAGAGATCAGTGGAACAGAATTGAAAGACCAGAAATAAACCCACACTCACATGGTCAATTCAGCTATGACAAAGGAGGCAAGAATATGAAATAGGGAAAAGACAGTCTCTTTCAATAAATGGTGCTAGGAAAACCGGACCGCTACATGCAAAATGATGAAACTGGACCACTTTTTTACACCATACATGAAAATAAAGTCAAAATGGACTAAGGACTAAATGTGAAACCTGAAACCATATAAATCCTAAAAGAGAATATATATAGTAATTTATTTGATATCAGTCATAGCAACATTTTTCTAGATATGTCTCCTAAGGAAGAACAACAAAAGTTAATTAAAAAAGAAAACTATTGGGACTATATAAAATAAAAAAGTTGGCACAGCAAAGGAAATCATCAACAAAATAGAAAGGCAAACTACTGAATAGGAGAAGATATTTGCAAATGATGTATCTGATAAGGGGTTAATATCCAAAGTATAGAAAGAACTTATACAACTCAACACCAAAAAAAAAGTAATCAAAATTATATCTTTAGAAAACACACCCACATACCTGCATAAATCACCTTCTCATTATGCATGAATTAAATTAATTAGTTAATTAAAAAAATCTCTCAATCTGGGATGTTCTACAAAGCATGTGCGTTAAAATCAGCTATAAGGATTATATCTGTAGTATATTGAGCACAGGGCCACTTCATTCATTATTCATTCACTCATTCATGCATTTATTACTTTAATACATTACCGAGCCCTTATTATGAATCAGTCCCACTGCTAAGTGTTGGGAGCTGTCCAGATGGATAAAACACAATCTTTCTTTTGTAATGACTTATAAATTTACATGGAGATATGCAAGCAAACACATTACTTAATATAACACAGCTGATAGGTTCTCTAGAGAGACTTGTGCAAAGGGCTAGGGGGACAGCAAGGAGGAGCTGGTTATATCTGTTTGTGGAGGGGAGAGGCAGTGTCAAGAAGAGGTTCACTGAGAACGTCATCTTCAAATTCAGCCTTTAAGAGGGAAAAAAAAATTATCTATTATCTTTTACCTGGAGATGGCCACCTGCCTTTTCAATGGCCTCCCCGACCTACGCCTGCCACCTCATCTACATAGCATGTGTGATTCTGTAGAACAATTTAGACTGTGTCTTCTTTGCTCAAGCTCTCCAAAAGTTTCTCTGTGAAAATTAGAGTGAAATATGAAGGCTTAAATAGACTTCAAGATCCTACATGATATAGCTCGTTGCTACTTTTCTTCTCATTTCACTTGGGTCCCACCCACCTCCCCATCCCCCATTACTACTGTTCAACTCTTCTGGTTTTCTTTCTATTTATGTGTCATATTTATACTAACATAAATCTTTAGGCCTTCAAAATATTTACTGTTGAAAAGGGATACAACACCATAACATTAAAAATCAAAGAATGCTTTCCCACTTCTTGTCTCAAGGCTCTTGTGCTTTCTGTTTCTTCTGTTTGGACTACCCTGCCTCAAATCTCTGTAAAGCTATACCTTTCTCTTCATTAGGATCTCAATTATTGAGAGATATTCCCTTATCATCTTGGTGAAAATATGTCCCCATACAGTTACACCACACATATACAGCCAAACTTCTCTCACTTCATTACCTATTTTCTCTTCTTCAGTACCTTACTGAGTACCAGAATTATTTATTTATATAACTACAGGAATTGTATTTATTTGTTTTTAATACCCACTCACCTTTGCAATTAGAATGTAAGTTCTTTCAAGTTATGAGCTATGACTATTTCTCTTTGTTTTTCCCCAGGGCCTAGAATAGTGTTTAGCAAATAATATATGATCAACAATAAAAGATCAAGCAGATTGTTTTTCAGAGTCCATAGTCTCTCATGATTCACCTCCCCTTCCAATTTACCCCAACTCCCTTCTCCTCTCTAACTCCCCATGTCTGCTGAAAAACAATCTGAGGGGTTTGAAGTGGCAGGGGGGTGGGAGGCCGGGGTACCAGGTGGTGGGTATTATAGAGGGCACGGATTGCATGCAGCACTGGGTGTGGAAAAAATAATAATACTTTTATGCTGAAAATAAATAAATTTTAAAAAATTTATATAAACAAACAAACAAACAAAAGATCAAGCAGAAAAGGGGAGAGTTTATGGAGTTCTTAAACATGGTCATCTTTTTATCTAATTTTGTCATACATTTGTATGGTTGGTAGAAATAAGTATTAAAAATATGCAGACTGTTGTACCGTAACCCCCTGAGCCCTTCTTGTTTGAGATGACATCAGCCCACTGAAATGGTTGAGGGTACAGGGAACACATTTTTCCCTATGTGGATCAGTAAAAATCTCAAAGTAAATTTTGGCTTTTTGATTCTGCTGTCATTAAAATTCCTTGAATTTTAATAACTAACTGCCCCACCTTCCTGTGAAGCATTTTAGAACATGAGAATGATGTATTTAGGGAACTGCAAAAATGTAAGTTTTTGTTGTCTTAAGTTTTCATCAGTCAATCCCTATGAAGCAGTGAAAGTTGTGTTCATGGGTTAGGCGTCAGAAACTCCCATCAGTACTCCGCTGTGTGCCTTGTAAACCTTAAAAGGCCCTTGACCAGCTTTAAGTATGAACTTATGGTCTTATAACACTCCTATATGAGCCCCAGAGAAATCATAAACTGGAGAACTTCCCCTCCATCACAGAGATTTCCCCTAGTACTGGTCCTATTAAGGTTCCTTAGCTGTTTATTATTCCCTTATGCACCTATCCACAGTAGGAGAAGAGGTTATCTCCAACAGTCTTGGCAGCACATATCTTCAAACTTGGTATAAAAGGGGATAATCTGAACAAGGATTTTCACTTAGAGAAATCTTTCCAATGTGTATTCCAGTCTTATTCAGAGCAAGGAATTGGAAAGGAATTAATAGATAAAGCCATTTATAAGACAGTTAAAGGAACTAAGCTATAGGAAATTATCAACAAAATCCTGATCATAGCAAGTATTCAAAAAATGATATCAAGAATCTGTATTCTATCACTTAGGCCATGATGTGAAAATATGATTATATGTCTGTCTTCCATTAGAAAGAAGACTAGAGGTCAGGAGATTGATTTCTGCAATCAGGGTCTGAAATATATTAGCCACTCAATTTGTGCCTCCTGACCAAGACAGAGCACTGGCTCCTGGGTCTCACTCTATCACTGATTAACTGTGAAATATTAGGTAACTTTGTATAGCCTTACCAGGTCTCATAATCCTCATTTGTAAGAGGAATAGATTGGACTTTATGGTCTCTAAGGCCCTTTCCAATTCTAACATTCCATGACTTTACTAAAGCAGTGCTATTAAGCTAAGGATGATTATTAAGAATGGTTGGTGCCAAATTCCATTTCCCTTTGCCTGTCCTGAGTATGTTTTCTACAATGATGAATTATCCAAGCTGATTCCAAGGATTTCAAGTGATTGTCTTGCTGTTATTAAGATTTCACTCTAGACTTTCAGAGTTTATTCCATCCCAGAGAAGATGATAGAAAGTAGAGATGGATATGAACTAAATGTCACCCTGGTCCCATTGCCCAACTCAATTTCCAGCAACCATATATGGTTCGTGGAGGCCCACAGTCTCAGTTAGCAAATAATTACTTAATATTTGAGTTAAACAATGGTTTAATTCTAAAAATGGTTTAATTTAGTTCAGCAAATAATTGTTACAGATACAGAATAAATAAGAAAAATCAAAATGTTTTATGACTAAAGAATGCTATCTGCACGACTGGTATTTATTCACAGCCAAATTGGACATTCTTTTTCTTTTTTGTCAGATAAAGAGAGCTAGATGCAGAGATCCAAACAAAAACAGTTAAATCTTAAAATAAGTGAAACATAAACAATATAGGTCTTCTATTTTCCAGATGATCATACCTGTAAATAATTAACACAGACCCTAGAAATTAATAAATGTTATTTTCCTTTTCCACCTTTGTCAAGTTGATACCCAGAAGTCACAGCATGGGTTTACATGCTTGGTACTATCCTCTCCAACTTTGTCACTAAATGGATGGGGAAAACAGCTAAAGCCTGACAAGAACATTGTGATGAGAGGATCAGATCCCTCAGAGAGGGTGGTCCGAGCCACTTTTCCAGATAAGCCACCTAAATAGTAAAACTGCAAAGAGATGAGAATTCAGAATGGATAGTAGAAGGATATTGGAAGTGTCAGTTGTAGTGCCAAGATCAGCTGAGCAGAGGGGTTTATAATTTTTCATCCCACTACTCTTCATTTTGTAAGCTTCACCAGGATAAGGGCAAATCACAGTCCTGGGAGAGGCTATTACTACATGAAGAGAATTTATTGGAAGTGAAAGCATCCAGTATCTCAAGAGGTATAATATATGTTAAGCTACCCAGATCTTGCTTTTGGTACTGAGGCAGTCATTCTATACCTGCCAGGAGCATTATCTGCTGATAATTCACAAATTAATCTCTCCCTCGGAGTTATCATCTCCTAAACAAGCTGACTCAGCCCTATATATTCTTCCCTAGGGAAGAACCTGCCTTAAATGACTGGCCAATGCAAGGACACAAAAGCTTATCTCCATTCCCTCAATTCAGACTACTCTAAAGCTTGAGAACGTCCTACTGGATTATCAGAAGTCTTCGTTGCAAATATATTTTAGTTCAAGTTATTCTACCCAATTCTGCTTCCTTCAATCCCTCTTATGGGGGTTTGTTGCCAAAAGAACTTCCCAGTATATTTCCTACATGCAAATCTCCATCTAAGAGTCTATATTTCAGAGAAATCAATTTAAGACAGAGGATGAGTTCAATATTTAGATCTACATTATTGTAGGACACCCACATGGACATATCTAAGAGAGGTTTGGATATTGCATATTAAACTCCAAGATACGAAGAAAACAAGACAGGGAAATGGAGAAAAGAGTAGTAGCAAAGTGAGTGGCGGAATGATGGAAGATTTCTCTGAGGAGATGACATTTAAACTCACCCCTAAATAATAAGAAGTCAACCATGCAAATATGTGGGAAAGGAATATTCTAGGCCAAGGGAAAACAGTAAATACAGATTCTGAAGCAGGAATGAGCTTGGGGTATTTGAGTAACAAAGAGGACAACATGGCTGGGAATTATTAGCAAGTAGAAGGGGTTTGCTGATGGGGTAGGAAAGCTCGACAGGAGTCACTTTAACTCAGGCCAGTTGGCTATGGCAAAGATCACAAGCTGAAGTGCCCAGAAAGTCACAGATTAGGCACAAGAATAAATCATCCTGGAGATGATAGAAAGTAGTGTGAATCTAAGAGCCAAACTATGGAAAGAACCTAGATGTCCATCAACAGATGAATAGATAAAGAAGATGTGATACACACACACAATGGAATACTATGCATACATCAAAAAATGAAATCTTGCCATTTGCAATGATGTGGATGGAACTAGAGGGTATTATGCTAAAAGAAGTAAGTCAGTCAGAGAAAGACAATTATCTATGATCTCTCTGATATGAGGAATTTGAAAGGCAGGGCAGAGAGTTGTGGGGGGAAGGGAGGGGAAAAAATGAAACAAGAGGGGACAGGGGAAGGAGACAAACCATAAGAGACTCTTAATCTCAGGAAACAAACTGAGGGTTGCTGGAGGAGAGAAGGGTGGGAGGGATGGGGTGGCTGGGTAATGGACATTGGGGAGGGTAAGTGCTATGGTGAGTGCTGTGAATTGGGTAAGACTGATGATTCACAAACCTGTACCTCTGAAGCAAGTAATACATTATATATTAATTTAAAAAAAAGAAAAAAAGAAAGTAGTGTGAACCATGTTAGAGTGGAGAGCACTTGTCTAACTCGAAGTTGCTGGTCAATACTCATTTCCTCTTAAGAATATTACCTCAGTTTCCCAATCTCCAAATTAAAAAAAAAAAAGTAGAAATCTAGATTTTTAAATGAAATTTTTCCTCTTTTTTTTTTTAGAAAATCATAAACTAATATGTTTATTAAAAGAGACGTGAGATGGGAAATTTTTCCATTTCTAAATGAGGTCACTGACTTCCAATCTTGTTTCCTAAACAATGGAACCCAACACTACACTGGTTAAATGATAAATCTAAAGGCTGGACTTGTCCACAGGTTTCCAATTTGCAAAAGCTGAGTCTCAACACTTCTCTTCTAGACTTAGATGAGAAGAGAGACAGAAAGTAGGAAGCAGGATGATAAAGAGACAACATAGTTTAGAGTGAGAGATAAGTGTATATTCTAAGGAGAAATTAGGAGTGAGGAAGACAAGAAGGAGCAGGAGAGAAAGGGTATGTCAGATTTAGTGAGACCTCAGAAGAAGAAGGAAGGGATAGGGTCTAGATTGAGTGGAAGGACTGGCCTTGAATAGAAGGAAGACTCTCCCATTCTCTAGAACAGGGGTTGACAAACTAACATCCACAGGCCAAATTGGCTCGTTCTGTGTTTGCACAAGCCTAAGAACGGTCTTTCCATTTTTAAATAGCTGAAAAATAATAAAAAAAGGAAAGATATTTTGATACATGAAAATCATATGAAATTCAAATTTCAGTACTATAAATAAAGTTTTAGCAGCCCACAGCCATGCCCACTCATTATATATTGTTGGTGGCTCCTTTCTCAATGCAGCAGCAGAGAGGAGTATAATGGCCACTAAAATATTTACTAGCTGGTCCTTTACAGAAGAACTTCTATAAATTCTTCCTCCCATTAGGAAGAGTGTGGTCACAGGCCAGTTGCAATTTCATACCTTCAGCACCCAAAATAGTTTTTCAAAGTGATGCTTAAAAAGCAAAGACATTTGCAAATATCTTCTCCCATTTTGTGGGTTGCCTCTTTGTTTTTTTGACTGTTTCCTTTGCTGTGAAGAAGCTTTTGATTTTGATGAAGCCCCAAAAGTTTATTTTGACTTTTGTTTCCTTTGCCTTTGCAGACATATCTTGAAAGAAGTTGCTGTGGCTGATATCGAAGAGATTACTGCCTATGTTCTCCTCTAGGATTCTGATGGATTCCTGTCTCACGTTGAGGTCTTTTATCCATTTTGAGTTTATCTTTGTGTACGGTGTAAGAGAATGGTCGAGTTTCATTCTTCTACATATAGCTTTCCAGTTTTCCCAGCACCATTTATTGAAGAGACTGTCTTTTTCCCACTGTATATTTTTTCCTGTTTTGTCGAAGATTAATTGACCATAGAGTTGAGGGTCCATATCTGGGCTCTCTACTCTGTTCCACTGGTCTATGTGTCTGTTTTTATGCCAGTACCATTCTGTCTTGGTGATCACAGCTTTGTAATAAAGCTTGAAATCAGGTAACGTGATGCCCTATCCAGGATCTATAATGAACTCCTCAAACTCAACACACACAAAACAGACAATCATATCAAAAAATGGACAGAAGATATGAACAGACACTTCTCCAATGAAGACATACAAATGGCTATCAGACACATGAAAAAATGTTCATCATCACTAGCCATCAGGGAGATTCAAATTAAAACCACATTGAGATATCACCTTACACCAGTTAGAATGGCCAAAATTAGCAAGACAGGAAACAACGTGTGTTGGAGGGGATGTGGAGAAAGGGGAACCCTCTTCCACTCTTGGTGGGAATGCAAGTTGGTGCAGCCTCTTTGGAGAAAAGTGTGGAGATTCCTCAAGAAATTAAAACAAACTGAGGGTTGCTGGGCGGAGGGGGTTTGGGAGAAGGGGGTGGGATTATGGACATTGGGGAGGGTATGTGCTTTGATGAGTGCTGTGAAGTATGTAAACCTGGTGATTCACAGACCTGTACCCCTGGGGATAAAAATATATGTTTATAAAAAATAAAAAATTAAAAAAAAAATAGAACTTCCCTATGACCCTGCCATTGCACTCCTGGGTATTTACCCCAAAGATACAGATGTCGTGAAAAGAAGGGCCATCTGTACCCCAATGTTTATAGCAGCAATGGCCACGGTCGCCAAACTGTGGAAAGAACCAAGATGCCTTTCAAAGGACGAATGGATAAGGAAGATGTGGTCCATATACACTACGGAGTATTATGCCTCCATCAGAAAGGACGAATACCCAACTTTTGTAGCAACATGGACGGGACTGGAAGAGATTATGCTGAGTGAAATAAGTCAAGCAGAGAGAGTCAATTATCACATGGTTTCACTTATTTGTGGAGCATAACAAATAGCATGGAAGACATGGGGAGTTAGAGAGGAGAAGGGAGTTGGGGGAAATTGGAAGGGGAGGTGAACCATGAGAGACTATGGACTCTGAAAAACCATCTGAGGGTTTTGAAGTGGCGGGGAGGTGGGAGGTTGGGGTACCAGGTGGTGGGTATTATAGAGGGCATGGATTGCATGGAGCACTGGGTGTGGTGCAAAAATAATGAATACTGTTATGCTGAAAATAAATAAAAAATAAATTTAAAAAAGAAGCAAAGACATTAAAGTCACTTGGGGGTGCTTCTAGGTTTACTGAACTTCCAGGGCTGGGACAGGAATATGCATTTTTAAAATAAATTTCTTGGGTGACTTTGACGTACATTAAAAATTGAGATTCACTTACAGATCAGTAAACAAAACAACCAAAACCAAACACCAAGAGCAATATCCAATCTTTAAAAACTGTTTCCAATCAAATCCATTTGAACATGTAATAAAGGTTAAAATTAAACTTACATCTGAAAAACCCACTGAACAGGAGATTATAGGAGACTGTAGCACCATTTTAAAAGATCTAGTCCATATGTGGACAGTCACCACACAGTTTGGTGAAGTGGAAATGAGTTCAGGTAGAATGGGAAATATGGGGCTTTTTGATCTGATTTAAGCGGTAAAAATCAGTCAAAAGGTTAAAGATCAAACCAAGTCTAATGTGTAGAAACCAATAAAAAAAAATAAGTGAAATGATTTTATCTCTTCATGGTGTGTTCAGTTAGATCTTTTTTTTAACTCTGAAAATCAAATCAAAACATTTCAGATATTTTACCTATGAAAACGTCCCACCAAAGGATTCATTTCATATTCCCTACTTAATTGCCATACTTGATAGAAATAATTTTTCAGTTATTTCATAATTACTGTAATTCTTTGATAACAGGTACTACAGTAAGCAGGAAAAGAAGCAAATGATTATTTCAGTTTCTGAGTAAATTACTGGTGTGGTATCTAAAGGGCAAATTACATAATAATCCTCCTTTAAGTGGCTTAGAATTACAGGATGATCTCATGGTCAAATAAAGTCCTACCACTTACTGTGTGTATTGGATCGAAGTATATGAAGTGTGTTTGAAGCCATTAGTTAGGGCTTTGGACACTTTGAAAGGGGAGCACAGTTAGAAGCAATACATTCATCTTCAGCTTCAGTGCAGTTAACATTTTCCTACTAGGTGAAGACTTGTTCAATTGGATATGCAAATATTTTCAGGGGATGACAACAGAAAGGATGGTGGTAGAAACCAGAGAATTGGCAATGATGAAATGGGGGAGGAGAGTGTACAATGACTGACAGACTAAGAGAAATTAAAACTGGCCCTCTCAATTTAATAAGCAGGGGACTTCTTAATTGCACAACACTTATTAGAATTTGACCTTAACTAGATAGCAATTCTCAGAAAATCCTGTTACAAAGTTAATAGTCAATGATCAAAAGTACAAAGAAAACATGTGCTGTGGGATCAGATTACAACAAAAAATTGGCTTTTTGGCTATTTGGGATAGCCATGTTTACCTTGGTTATAATGTCTCTCTAGTCTAGAAAAATAAATAAATAAATAAGAATAAAACCAAGAATAATGTTTTCCTTTTCATGGATGGCCAGAAAATTCATAAGTGATAATAGCAGGTAACTGCTATAACTGGTTGGTTATATGCCAGGCACCATGTTAAGAGTTTTATGTGTGTTGTCTCATTTATCCCTGCCACAATCCTATGAGGTCAGTACTATTATTACATCTTTTTTTTTTTTTTTTTTTTTTTTTTTTTGGAAAGGGATCAGAGGGTTAGAGAATTTAAGGACTATTTCCAAGTTCACACTGGTTAATAATAGCAGAATTGGACTTTAAACTCAGGTCTGTTTGATTCTAGGGCTGCTTCTTTAAATCTCTAGGCCAGGTGATTATTAGGATATCTTAGAAATTCTCTAAAATCCCAGACAGAGTTAATATGAATCTTTGGATCCTTAAATTATCTCCTACAATTTCCCATTCAATATATACAGGAAAATTTCATGTACTCTGTATTTTACTACCCAGAACTCTAGTGATTGGTACCTCCATACATCTATCTTTACATTTCAGCTTTAGCCTCTCCCAAACCTCTTTTGGGATGCACAAGACATTGTCTGTGTCTTTAAGAATCTTGCAAATGTATTATGAAGATTAATTGCACACATAGGCAAATAAAGAACAATGTAAAAAAAGATGTGTGATCAAGGAAAAAAATCATAGTTGGCTTGGTCAGTTCATGCATTAACATGTTGCTTGCTATGTGTTTGAAACCTTTAGACATGCTGGTCAAAGTATAAGAGGAGAAAACCAAAATAACATAGCTGAACTATTATTAAAAACAAAAAACAAACAAACAAACAAAAAACATTTCAGTGAACTTGAGCTGGAACAGAAACACTAAATAATAAACAGGCATACTGGGCTCTGGGTCTCGAAGTTTGGCTCCTGTGGGCTGATGGGGAGGAAAATGGCTCCATGTGAAATGAAAAATTAAAATTAGACTTCCTATCATAAGAATTGTCCAAAATATTTGCAGACAACTGCAGTCTAGTGCACTAAGCTTAAAGGACATTGAGGTCCAAGGGAAGAGGAGGGCACAGACATAACTTTACTGCCAGAAATGAAAAACGTCATCCAAGCTTGGTGACTAGATAGGTAAAAACTGTAATGACGCCACAAGCACAAAACCCCGTACCATTACTAATAGACCTACTTCTTTAAGTTAGGAGATGGGGAACAGATGTAGCCATTGATAAGGAGGGGTGACTACACAAAGAAAACATTCCCTACTCAAAAGGAACCTACAAATCAGTATTTCAAAAATAAAGAAATCTAATGATGTATAAATGATGTATAAAACATCTATAGACAATGGGATAGTACTCAGCCATCAGAAAGGATGAATACCCAATTTTTCATCAGCATGGATGGGACTGGAGGGAATTATGCCAAGTGAAATAAGTCAAGCAGAGAAAGTCAATTATCACATGGTTTCACTTATTTATGGAACATAAGGAATAGCATGGAGGACATTAGGAGAAGGAAAGGAAAAATGAAGGGAGGGAATCGGAGGGAGTGGTGAATCATGAGAGGCTGTGGACCCCAAGAAATAAAGTGAGGGTTTTAGAGGGGAAGGGGGATGGGGTATGGGTTAGCCCAGTGATGGGTATTTAGGAGAGCATGTACTGCATGGAGCACTGGGTGTTATATGCAAACAATGAATCAAGGAACACCACATAAAACTAACAGAGAGACTATGGACTCTGAAAAACAATCTGAGGGTTTTGAAGGGGCGGGGGGTGGGAGGTCGGGGTACCAGGTGGTGGGTATTATAGAAGGCACGGATTGCATGGAGCACTGGGTGTGGTGCAAAAATAATGAATACTGTTATGCTGAAAATAAATTAAAAAAAAACTAATGAGGTACAGTATGGTGCCTAACATAAATAATAAAAATTTAAAAAAATAAAACAGCTGTAGAAAATATTGTAGATTGACTTCCTTAACATCTATTCCTAATCTCTCTTTTACTTTTCTTCTTCTACTACAAAAGTCAGAAAAGAAATATCCACTATCCCAGATTCCCTTGCAGCTACAGCAAGCCATGTGACACAGAGTCAAGGACAATGAGATTAAAGCAGAAGTTCCTGGGGAACCTTTTTTCCCCCTCAGTAAAGAAACAAAGCCTCACTTAAAGGAAACCTTTTTGACCTTCACCCTTTTTTTTTTCACCCTTTTTTAATGTTTGAAAAGTATGCACAATGCTTGGAGGCACACACCCATCTTGTGAAAATGAGGACAAAAGATTGTGGAGTAGAAAGACATCATAGAGTAGGACCATGGGTGACATTCTTGAGTGGCTGTACATTCTGACATTCTTGAGTGTACAGTACAGCAGTAAGCTGTACTGCTTACTTTGAAATCCCTTGTTATGTGAAACAAAAATTCCTGTTCCATAGACATCTGCCCCACAGCCTGTCCCACTATCAACATCCAGCCCCAGAGTGGTACATTCATTACAATCAATGAACCTACACTGATACATCATTATCACCCATAATTTATTTTATTTTTTTTATTTCCTTTCACTGTCCCAAAATTCACCCAAAATTTAAATTAGAGTTCTTTCTTATTGCTGTACATTTTGTGAGTTTTGAAAAATATAGGATGGCATGTCTTCTACATTATAGTATCATACAGAACAGTTTTGCTGCCCTAAAAATCCTCTGTGTTTCACCTATTAATCCCTCCCTCCCCCCAACTTTTATCAATCATCATTCTTTTTACTGTCTCCATTGTTGATTGAACTGTTTTCCAGAATGTCATAAAATTGGCATCATATAGTTTCTAGGTTTTTCAGATTGCTTCTTTCACTTAGTAATATACATTTGAGTTTCCTTCATGTCTCTTCCTGTCTCATTTCTTTGTTCTAAGTTCTTATTTAAATTCTAGTCTGTTAACATGAGCGTAATATTAGCATAAGTGTACAATATAGTGATTCAACAATTCTATACATCACCAGATGCTCATTGCAGCAACTGTACTCCTTAATCCCCATCGCCTCTGGCAATCAAAAAGTTTGTTGTCTATAGTGAAGAGTCTGTTTCTTGATTTTCCTCTTTTTTCCCCATACCTATCTGCTTTGTGTCTTAAATTCCACCCATGTGTAAAATCATATAGTATTTGTCTTTCTCTGATTGACTTATTTTGTTTAGCATAATACTCTGTAGTTCTATCCATGCATTGTAAATGACAAGATTTCACTCTTTTTGATGGCTGAATAATATACCTGTTCTCTTTATCCATTCTTTATGGATAAATCTCTTCTTTATCTATTCTTCAGTAGACACTTGGCCTATTTCCATAGTTTAGCTCTTATAAATAATGTTGTTATAAACATCAGGATGCATGTATCCCTTGAATTAGTATTGTTGTATTCTTTGTAGTACAATTGCTGGATCATGGGTTAGTCCATTTTCAGATTTTTGAGGAACTTCCATACTGTTTTCCATACTGGCTGTACCAGTTTGTATTCCCTGCCAACAGTACAGGAATGTTCCCCTTTCTCCACATCCTTACCAATACCTATTGTTTCTTGTGTTGTTGATTTTAACCATTCTGAAGGGTATGAGGTGACATCTCATTGTAGTTTTGATTGGTATTTCCCCAATTATGAGTGATACTGAGCTTCCTTTAATATGTCTGTTGTCCATCTGTATGTCTTTGGAAAAATGTCTATTCATGTCTTCTGTCCATTTTTTAATCGGATTATTCATTTTCTGAGTGCTGAGTTTTATAAGTTCTTTATGTATTTTGGGTACTAACCCCTTATCAGATAGGTTATTTGCAAATATCTTCTCTCATTCTGTTCCATTGTCTGAAAGTACCACAGTTTATTTATCTATTCACCTAGTGAAGGACGTCTTGGTTGTTTTAAAATTTTGGCAACTATGAATAAAGTTTGTATAAATATCTGTGTGCAGCTTTTTTTAATGGACGTAAGTTTTCAACTTATTTGGGTAAATATCAAAGCACACAATTGCCAGATTATATAGCAAGAGTATTTATAGTTTTCTATGAAACTGCAGAACTGTCTCCCAAAGTGACTGTATAGTTATTCTCATTGATGATTAGTGCAGTTTCTGTTGCTCCACATCATTGCTATCATTTAGTGTAGTCAGTATTCTGGATTTTGGTCATTCTAATAGTTACATAGAAGCATCTCACTGTTGCTTTAATTCACATTTCCTTGATGATATGTGATGTGGAGCATCTTATAATACAATCATTTTTTATCTTTACATCTTCTTTAGTGAAATATCTGTTCAAGTCTTTTGCTCATTTTAAACTCAGATTGTTTCTTTTTTTATTGTTGAGTTTTAAGAGTTTTTTGTACATTTTAAATAGCAATGTTTTTTTTTTTTTAATAATGTGTTTTACAAATATTTTCTCCCAGCTTGTGGCTCTTCTTCTTATTCTCTGGAAACATAGAAATTTTTAAAATGGAAAAAGGCACTGAAATTAAACACACACACACCTACACCCCCACACAATGGATGGTTAAGAAATAGTACAGAGAGGACATAGCTGAAAACAGTGCTAGCAAATTGGAAAACAGGTCTGAGCAAATCACCCAGAGCTGGAAAACATCTTAGTGCTATTAAAATATATAAAACAAAGAGTGAGAAACTCAAATGTCTAAAAGAGCTCAGTAGAGAGAACTGGGGAAATGGGCGAGAGGTGGTTATTAAAGTAATAATGACTATGAATTTTCTAAAATTGAAGAAAGACACAAAATATTCATTTCAACACACTATGGGAGGCTGTAGAGTGTCAAAGACAAAGAAAATGTATTAAAAGATAGAAAAACCAAAAGATAGTTTTTTTTTAATAGATGAATGAGTTCCATAATTAGATCTGTAGAAAATTTCTTGTCAGCACTAAAATTTGTCAGAAGACAATGAAATAATGTCTTTGAAGTTATAAGGAAAATGATCTGTGACAGCAGAACTCTATAATTAGCTAAGACACCATTCAAGACTATGGGTAAAATAAAGATTTTTTTTACATGTAAAAACAGAAAATTCACTAGGTACACACCTGAACAGAAAGATTTGCTAAAGGCTATAACATAGTAATAAAAAATTGAACCTAGAAAGAAGTGTTAAACAAAAAACAATGATAAGAAAAGAGATAAGTATTGACTGCAAAACAATGATACATTGCTTATTTTGGGGAGAGGAGGAGGAGGTGGGTTAGGAATATTAAAAATCTAGTGGAAATATTTTTTTTCCAAATGAATAGCTTAATTTTATAACATTTTTACAAATAAAGTATGTTCCCAATAGAGCTAAAATGTCATCTTCGTTATATATTAAATTCTTTTATAAATGATTTATTTTTAACTTCCTATTTTCTTCCCAGTGAGCCATTCACCCTTTGGCAAATCAATATTATACTATTTTGATTACAGTAGTAGTTCTATAATACACTTTAAAATTGATTTGAGGAATTTCATCCTTTTTTATTTTTTCTAAAATTTTCTTGACCACTTTTATTATTCATGCTCTAGACCAAGGGTCAGCATACTTTTTCTATAAAAAAGCCAGACAGTAAGTATTAGACTTTGAGGACATACCACAACTACTCAACTCTCCCACTGTGAAGAAAGTCATAAATAATATGTTATTGGATGGATATGCCTGTGTTTCAATAAATCTTTATTTATAAAACACACAGCAGGGTTTAATTTGGCAGGTGAGCAGTAGTTTGCCAATCCCTGCTCTCAACCATTTCTTGCTTACAATTTGTTTTCCCATCTAGCTTTGCCAGTTTCTTTCTGTGTTCTGTCTTCATGGTTTGCTACTTTAATTGTGTGTTAGTTTTCCATGTGTTCCTGTATATCTCACCAGTATAATACCATATACTACTTTGGAAGTCTGCATATAGGACTTGCCTAGTTGAGGACAAGACAACTCCTGTCTAGTCTTTGACTCCAAGATGTAGCAGAGTGTTTAACACAGACTAGATGCTTAATGAATACTGTCAAAGGAAGGTAGAGAGAGAGAGGAATCTGAGTCTCTTCTAATCCTTTTGTTTGATACTGTGGAAATCATACTTGTTCAGATTTGCAAAAAAAGTTAATAACAAAATGGATAAATAAATAAGAAAAATTATAGAATAGAAAAATAGGCTGAGTTGGAATTAACACAGGAGCTCTATGGAAACTTGTGCTTGGCAGGCAGAGGTCAAAGAGAAGGTCATGCTTAAGCAAAGAGCTAAAGAATGAGAAAGAATTCACCAAGCAAAAAGAAAAGAAAAAAGAGAATGCTCCAGAAAGAACAGAAGGCACACATAAAGTCTTAGAGGTGAGAGAGAGCATGGCTGGTCTACAATAGTTCCAGTGGGGCTGGAGTTAGGAAGGAAAGGTGGATTGGAAAGGGAAGGAGAGGGTAGATAAAATAATGACTCAAGTGAATCAAAGGGTAAGGAGCAATCAATATGTAACTGAACTCTAGAGGTAGGAGCAAGTTTCTTTGCCTAATAGAGATTTCCCAGGCTGCACAAGCAAAGTGCCAGACAAAGTAAAGGGAATGGGGTGTCTCTAAGCAAAGAAAGATACTACAGTCTTGGGCAGACTGTGATTAGCCTGAAGCAGGGGACTGGGATAAAGCACTGGTGTAAGGGGCCAGAGAAAGAGCAGCCAATGGGCTAGTTGAGAACATCTGCTCACAACTGTAATGGGAACAAAGGGAGAAGGAACACACACACACCCAGGAGCTCGCCTGCCAAACAGTCATTAGTGTGCTATTCTCTTGTTCCCGGTCTGTACTCTCCTGATCAAACACACAGCAGCAACACGATGTGCTCTCTGGGGCAGAGAAAGTTTTCAGCAATTGGGGGTGCAAGGGGTGGGGTATGAATGGGAACATCTGCTCTATGAAGACACTTGAAAAGTAACCTTCTAATCGCTTGGGGAAAACATCTGGGCCACACAGCCCAGACCACCAGTGAAGCAGTAAGTGGAGAAAGATTGGGGGAATTGATGAGGAAGGAGGCAGAGTGGATGCAGAGTGAGCCTTAAGCTAGACAGGATTGATGCGGGTTCTGGGAGAGGGGTGAAGCTCCTCTGGAGAGGTCAGACACTTGGGGACTCCCTCACACAAAGAGAGAAGGCAGATGAAATTTTTACCCACTGAGCTCCCTGAAGAGGCTCACTTGGTTCGTGCCACTTGGAAAACCATTCCCAACTCTTTAGTCTTCAGAGTGCTAAAACATCAAGTGGTGAACAGCTACCATGAGAAGGAAAGCATAAAGCTTCTAAAGGTCTCATTCACTCTTAGGAAGGTGTGTGGACAGGGAAGAAAGGAACCAAACTTTGAGATGAATAGACAGGGGTCCTTGAATTTGAGATATTTCTCATGCATTAGCCTGCCTCTCCAGTCAACACATAATGTGGTAAATCCAACTTAATTTACTTCAAGTGAATTAGAACATCATAGGTGTTCTTCAATTCATCCACCAACAAGTATATTATTGAGTTTCTATCCATTTTTCAAGAACATGCAAAGCTTGAAGCCAGTTAAAAGAAATGACTTTTAGTAAATAGCTGTATAGACTTTTTCAACTTTCAAAATCTGCGAGTCAAAGAAAATAACATGCAGAGAATAAAATTACTTCCCAGGATCACTCAACTGGTAAAGGTGTAGATCCTGTACTGATTTCAGTCTTCTGACTTCAATTCTGGTACTCTTTCTATAAGTTCATGTTTTCTTTCCTGTGTGAAAGGGCAAAGGAATCCTTTCTAGCTGGAAAGGCAAGACGGCCAAGCAGGAAACAGTTACAGAGGTATTGGAAAACTAAGTCTGGAACAAAGCATTTGCTTCAAGCCATAAGACCATTTAACACTGACAAAAGAGAGAGAGGAGTGGGGAGAATAGAAGGGAGGAAAAGAACCCCGATAAGGGAAACAGGTATGATCTTCCCACATCTGAATAAGCTCTACTTTAGATACATTGTGGTGCACTACTGTCTCATTTCTGGAGCTCCAAAATAGAATAACCAGGCACCCCTGTACATCTGGGGCCAACTGCAGTTATAAGAAGTAAATGCTGGGGGCGGGGCGGGGGGAAATCCTAGGGTCTCTGAAAGACATAGACACAGTTACTTGGCATTGTGCAACCACTGGGTCATGACACTGTATTAGATTCTTTACATCTTTGTAACAGCCTTTTAAAGTAGACATTATCTCCCTCACTTTATGAAAAAGGAAACTGAGGCTCAGACAGGTCACACATCTAGTGTGCAGAAACAGAAAGTTAGATTTCCAAGCTTGTCATGTCCCAGAGGCTTTGCACGATTGGGGTCCATGAGTGAGGTCATTGCATCTGACTTACAATTACAGAAATTAGAGCTTGAGACATATCATATCATGTTACCCACAAGCTACCCCTGTTTCTCTATCCAACATTTTATATTGGACATATCAGTTTAAAATGAACCAGTAAAGGAGAACAGAAACAAACAAATCCCAAAAAGGTAGCCTGGTTTGTGTCTGACCCTAATTTGGCATTGCTCTCTTCATTGTAACTGGTGATATAGATAGTTGGGAAAGCAGGGATCTGGAATCAAAACCAACACTGAGAGGAGTGAAGGTAGGAAAGCAGGCCTTGGCATAGGACCTTTGAGGGAGTTCAGATCTACATGCAGAACAACAGCACCTTGAAGAAATGGCAGCAGACAACAGTGGTAGGTCAGTAAAGCAATGGACACCAGAGAAATCCATGGCAGAGCACAGCATGTCCTGACCCATGGAAGGAACATATTGAAAGGGAATGTTGGGAACAGGCAAGCATGCATATTTGAACTTGCTTGACTAAAGGATGGGATTTCTGCCTAGGCACGCACAGCTTCAAAGGAGACACATTTGGAAAAGGAAAGGAGAAGAATCCGCAGAATAAAAGAGCGGGCTATGCCAGGAAACCCAGGAAAACAGGCAGAAACAGCTGGCACCTGGAGAGCAGAGGCCCACCCACCACTACAGATGATGATTCTAGTTCTTGGGATGTGATTGGCAAAACAATGCAAAGCTTGCAGCATGGATAGTGAGCAAGGGAGAAGCTCACAGGTGGGAATAAGATAGGAGTTAAATTCCCCAAAGGAAGCTTGCCTCTTTATCTGAATTTTATCCATTCCCAAAAACCTG
Source organism: Mustela erminea (assembly GCF_009829155.1). Classification (NCBI taxonomy): domain Eukaryota; kingdom Metazoa; phylum Chordata; class Mammalia; order Carnivora; family Mustelidae; genus Mustela; species Mustela erminea. Next base: position 18,665,340 of record NC_045619.1, read on the forward strand.
TTGGATAGCAAATGTTCAGATAATGGCATCCTTTAGTCCCTTATTTTTAAAAATTAATAATAATAATAATTCAGTTTGTCCTTTAACCCCCAAACATCTTTAAATGTCACTAAACAGTCATACAGTATTCTAAGAAGAACTTCTGAACAAATAAGCCAAAAGTACTTTAATAACTTTCTATTTCCTCCCACATAAAAAAGTATTCATAGTAGATGTAGACAAAATTATGACAAATGTATTTTTATGCAGTCATCGTTCTTCAAAGTACTTTATACTTTCCACTCTTTCTTCCAGTAAATGGACTTCCCAAATCATCTCAGACCTACCAACTTTCTTTACAGGCTCTCCATTTCCTGAAGAGACATCATCACTTCATGTGGGGAAGATGACAGTGTTAACACCTATTATGTTGAAATAATGAGATGCAACTTTATTAAAACAACTGAGAAGCAACAGCAAAACATTGTGATGCTATTCATCCATAATCATATGTGTCAAACAATTTTGCTGGCATATATATGCTGGTGATTTTTGTTTTTTTCATTTTGGGGGTTTTTATTTTATTTTATTTTATTAATTTCTTTTCAGTATAACAGAATTCAATGTTTATGCACCACACCCAGTGCTCCATGCCATATGTACCCTCCATAATACCTACCACCTGGCTCCCCCAACCTCCCAACCCCCACCCCTTCAAAACCCTCAGATTGTTTTTCAGAGTCCATAGTCTCTCATGGTTCATCTCCCCCTCCAATTTCCTTCAACTCTCTTCTCTCCATCTCCCTATGTCCTCCATGTTATTTGTTATGCTCCACAAATAAGTGAAACCATGTGATAATTGACTCTTTCTGCTTGACTTATTTCACTCAGCATAATCTCTTCCAGTCCCATCCATGTTGATACAAAAGTTGGGTATTCATCCTTTCTGATGGAGGCATAATACTCCATAGTGTATATGGACCACATCTTCCTTATCTATTCGTCCATTGAAGGGCATCTTGGTTCTTTCCACAGTTTGGTGACCATGGCCAATGCTGCTGTAAACATGGGGTACAGATGGACCTTCTTTTCACTACATCTGTATCTTTGGGGTAAATACCCAGTAGTGCAATTGCAGGGTCATGGGGAAGCTCTATTTTTCATTTCCTAAGGAACCTCCATGCTGTTCTCCAAAGTGGCTGCACCAACTTGCATTCCATTTTGGGGGTTTTTTGATAAATAGTTGAGTAATGAGAGTTTAGGTAGTAAGGGATTTCTGCACAAAACAGAAATAGGTCTTAGAGATAACAATACGTAACGGATAAACCTGTGATTTATCATTTTGAGTTCTTTTTATATGGCCCAGGCATACTAAAAACAGTAAAATCTTGCCGTTGGGCTTTCATTGAGTTCACTGACTTTGTAAAGTGCAAATTGCTTTGTTTCAAGGTCAGAAAAAGCCTACGCAACCAACTGAAACTGTTGTGTCCAGGAACCAATTCCCAAATATCCAAATTTGAGTGGCATGAGTAAGCATGGGTTTTTGGTGTGAAGTAGATGCCTCATTTCATTCCTTTTACAGGTAAGAAAGCAGAGGTCAGATGACTAAAAAATGACAGAGCCTAGATGTGAGACAAGATCTGTACAGTCCAAAGCCTGTGCACAGAATGACAGATTTCAAAACACATAACTCTAACCCTGAACAGTTAATAAGCATTTGATGCCTGGGTCAGTATGTCTTAAATCTCAGTGATATAAAACATCTTTGAAAACAGGGATAGGCTAATTTGTCTATAAAAGGCCAAATAGTAAAGATATTAGACTTTGTGGGCTATACATTCTCTCTTGGGCCTACTCTTTGTAGCCAGAAAGTAACCACAGAAAATACATAAATATTTGGGTTGTAGCTAAGCTCCAGTAAAACTAAATTTACAAAAGCAGGTAAAAAGTGGGATGTACATGTGGGCCATAGTTTGCTGACTCATCTTTTAAAGGAAAAAGTTATTTCTGACTCCCAAGGATTTATTTATTATAACATCCTCTGAATCTATGGACTTGAGTTTTCAAAATTATGACTTAAGAACTCATTTCACAGAGCTGAGTGGTGCAATAGGTTGAAATATCTGACTCTTGGTTTCCACTCATGTCTGATCTCAGGGTCTTGAGATGGAGCCCCGAGTCAGGCTCTGCATCAGGTCAGTCTGCTTGAGTTTCTCTTTCCCTCTCGCTCTGTCCCTCTCCCCTGCTTATGTTCTCTCTCTCTTAAATAAATAAATCTTCCCAAAAAAATCAGTCAGAGAAAGAGTTATCATATGGTTTAACTCATATGTGGAGCATAAGGAATAGTGCAGAGGACAATAGGGGAAAGGAAGGAAAACTGAAGTGAAAGAAAGAAAAGAGAGAGACAAATCATAAGAGACTCTTGATTGGGAAACAAATGGAGGGCTTCAGAAAGGGAGGTGGGTGGGTGGATGGGGTAACTTGTTGATGGTCCATAAGGAGGGCATGTGATGTGATGAGCACTGGATGTTATACACACTAATGAATCATTGAACATTAGATCAAATAATAAAGAGGTACCATATGTTGGCTAATTGAATTTAAATTTTTAAAAAAAGAAAATTCGTATAATGCACCTACTTCTAATTTGTCAGTGAAAAAAATGATCATTTTCTTTTTAACTGGCAAAGTCATTTTTCTCAAGGTTATCCTTGAAGGAAGAAAACAATTAAAAATTCCATAGCATTCCCACAGTCCTCTGACCACAGTAGAAGAAGCACTGTTCTAAATTATTTCCATCTTCCCACTTTCATTCTGGGGAAATGGGAGGGATGAAAGTGGGTACACACAACACACAAGACTGGTTTTAGCACTTTTGGGAGGCATAAAGCTTGAAATCTGTAGCAAAGAATACAATATGTCAATGGGAGGATCAGAGAATTTTTCATTTATTGGTTTTAGTTTTCTTACCTTCACTACCTTCTGCCCCCATTAGGGTCGAAGAGTTTTAATTGTCAGGTACCAAAAACTAGAGATTGACCTTTTAAAAGGTCATGTCTAAATCTGGCCTATCTTAGAAAACTAAGTATTTAATAAATGACAAGTATCAGGATAATTATGGAAATGCCTCCAATGCTTTTCAGACTCCAGACACCTTAATTGGTACGACAATACTTCCTTAATCTACTTTCCATCCCCTTGGGCCTGAAATTCCATTCTTCTTTCATCTCCTTCCCCCCATCCTGACTTTCTTCACACATTTTGTCTTAAGACATTATTACTGTCATATCACTCTTTGATCAGAGTAGGACTTTTCACCATTTTGTGCCCTGGGTAGGCTGCTTTAGTCTAGAATGCCCCTCTCAAACTTCATTTTTTACTTGACCAATGCCCACTCTTTCAAGATAGAGATCAATGTACATCTCCCTTCCTGAAGTCTTCTCTGGATCCCTCAGTCAAAGGTGGTTGCCAGTTCTGGCAGTCCTAAAGCACTATGTTCATACTCACATCCTGGCATTTTGTACATTATATTGTAATTCATTTGTTTACTGTGAGTTCCAAGAGGGTGGCAATGTGTCCTATGCACCTCTGTGTTTCCCAGCTTCTAGTACCTGGTAATACAGAGCAGTCAGTGAAGACTACTTGACTGTATAAATGGATATCTTGATTGCTGGAACAGTGTTGACGTGGAATCTCCATTAAGATACCAAGAATCAATATTTCACCATTCATCTTGGAACTAATTCCTCAGACCATTCCTCAGAAGAATTATTTTATGCGGAACTCTAAGACTTTTCTTCATTCATTCATATTTCTTTCTTTCCTTTGAAACTCTGACAAGACTAGGAGTGCTCAGGGCATACAATCTCCTCCTCCAAGAGAAATGTTTTCTTAGTCCCTAATGGATGCTTTAGGCATGCTTTCTTAAGACCTATAAAATGCTCTGCTACAAGATATCAGATCCACAGTCAGCCAATCCCTCTGCCCAGTATCGTACTTGTGGCAGCCACCATTCAAGTTATCCTGTCTTTACATTTTCTTTCCCAGTCCTCATTAGTACTTGTGTGCATGGGTGTATGTGTGTGGGTTTTGTCATTTCATAGCACCATTAAATTTCTATCTTTGAAGGTCAAAACACAAAAGATGATCCCTATCTACCTAAGTAGTTCAAGCAATTCAGTCATTGCTAAAAAGTTCTTTATTCCTTTTCCTCCCCTTCAAAAAGAAGACACAAAATAAATAAACAAAAACATCACTGCTTACTTTAGTTTTAGAAATGTTTCTAGGGGTGCCTTGGTGGCTCAGTCAGTTAAGTATCTGCCTATTTTGGGTAAGGTCATGCTCTCAGGGTCATGAGATAAAGCCCCACATCAGGATCCACACTGGGCATGGAGCCTGCTTAAGAGTCTCTTTCTCTCTCCCTCTCCGCTGCCCCTGCCCCCACTCATAAATGCGCTCTCTCCCTCTCAAAAAAAGAACAAAATGTTTTGAAATATTTCTAACTTCTGGATGGTCTCTCAAACTAAGCACTGGTAAAGTGTCTAGCACTTTGGTACCCAGACAAAACAATTGCACTTCTTCTCTTTCTTGCCAAAGAAAATGTACGTCTAGTATTAGTTTAATAGCACAAAAACACATGCACAACAATGGGCATTTTACACACAGGCATAGATTTGAATACTATTTTCGATCTGCAATTTCATAGCTGCTTAAACAGAAGGGACAAAAACACATGAAGGGGACAAAGACATGATATTGAAACCAGACAATTAAACTTATCATTTCCTATCAAATCCTATGATTAGAGTTCATTTCAAATTTTGGCATTACTTATCAATGAAAAACTCTTTAGACTATTCTATTTATCAATTCTTGAGAAGCATATTTGTTGGATACCTCCTGTATGCCAGGTGTGCTACAGGCACTGGAATATAAAATTAAATAGGACAGTCAAAATCCCTGAGGGGTTCTTAGTTCAGTGTGAAAACTAGCCAAGGAAGGAGGCACCCATGACTCTCTAGGGACAGTTCTTTTGTCAAAGGGCGCTCAGAATACCAAAGAAACAGAAAAAGTGCACTTAACTCTGCCTTCCAGATAGGTCATAGAAAATTGGGAGAGTGAGGGAAGAATTTTGACTTTGTAACACAGCACAATGACTACAGAAATGTAGTTGAGACATGTATACCATGGGGGGACATATTTGGTCTCAATGACAGGAATAAAGTGGCTAATGGTAGCTTTTCCATCTCCCCAAGATTTTGTTCAGGTATTACTGCTTAAGTGGGTCTGTCTATAACGACCATATTTAATTCTACAATCCTGCTCAACATCACTCCTGAACTTTCCTTAACCGGCTCCACATTTTTGTTTTATAAACCACTCTTCACTTTCTTCCATTCTATAACACTTACTTTCATATTATGTTTACTCTCTATCTTCAGTCTTCCCTTCACCCCACAGCTAGGATATAGGTTCCACAAAGAAAGGAATATATTTATATTAAGTTAATATATCCCAAATACCTAGAATAGTGTATGGTGCAAGAAGGCATTCAGTAATGAACCTTAGAGATGCAGCTAACTGAAAAAGCACGAAGGGCTGGAGTTTCATTTTGAGTAAAGCTTTTAAAAATACCAGTGTTGTGGGCGCCTGGGTGGCTCAGTGGGTTTAAGCCGCTGCCTTCGGCTCAGGTCATGATCTCAGGGTCCTGGGATCGAGTCCCACATCGGGCTCTCTGCTCAGCAGGGAGCCTGCTTCCCTCTCTCTCTCTCTGCCTGCCTCTCCATCTACTTGTGATTTCTCTCTGTCAAATAAATAAATAAAATCTTAAAAAAAAATACCAGTGTTGTTCCATAGATTAACAACTACCCATTGTCACTGGAATGGAGGAATTACAAAAAAATAAAATGGTTCCATGAAGAGTGTGTGTCCGTGCTTATCAAAAATAATGACAAGGACCTTCCTAGGTGGGATGTATGGCTCCTAAATTTTGCCTCACACCCTACAACCAATTTGATGCCCCATTGAGCTTGCATCTTAAAAATAGTTTACAAGTGTCCATTTTCTCCATTCTAGCCTTCACAATCCAGCTCTAGGCCATGACCACTTCTTAGGAATGCCAATGAGCAATTCATAAGTGATCATTCTGGCTCTAACCTTGCCCATTTCTGAGCCATTTTCTAGTCTGAAGCAAGAGGAATTATTCTAAATCCAAATATCTCCCTGCTTAAAAGCTTCAAAACACTTCCTTATGATAAAGACCGTATTTTGAGACATGGGTCATGAAAGCCGACTGTGTACATATCTTTCCAGTTCCGTGATTAGTAGCTTCATATGGGTGGCTTACCATTTGCCATTGTGAGAATATGGAAACTGACATGGAAATTGGCAAGTAATACGAATCAGAGCTTTTCTTTCCAAAAAAATGTTTTTGTTTTGTTTTTATTTTTCACAGCACACCACTGGACAAACCCCAATAACCATTTTTTAAAGATATGGCTGGATTTGATGTGTTAGATATTTTTGTTGAAGATTTTTGCATTTATGTTCATGAGGGATTTTGGTCTATAGCTTTTCTTTCCTTGTATTTTTGTTTGATCTTGCCGTTAGATTAACAGTGGCCACATAAAAGAAGTTGAGAAGTGTTCCATTATCTTTATTTTTCTGGTATTATCTCCTCCTAAGATGTTTGGTAAAATTTGCCAGTGAAACCATCTGGCCTAGAGTTTTCTTTCCTAGAAGGTTTTACTCACAAACTCAATTTTAAAAATAGATATAAGACTATTTGTATTTTATATTTCTTCTTGTATGAGTTTTGGCAGTTTGTGTTTTTCAAGGAATTGGTTCATTTCATCTAAGATGTGAAATTTATAGTCATAACATTGTTATTATTCTTTTAATTATTTTATTATTCTTTTATTCTTGTAGGGTATGTAGTGATTGATAGTGTTGTTCAAGTGGGCTATATTCTTGCTATTTTCTTTTTTTTTTTAATTTCTTTTCAGCGTAACAGAATTCATTATTTTTGCATCACACCAAGTGCTCCAAGCAATACATGCCCTCCTTAATACCCACCACCTGGCTCCCCCAACCTCCCACCTCCAGTGCCTTCTTTTTAATTGTTTTATTAATTATTGATAAAAATACTAAAGATTCCTATAATTGAGAATTTTTCTGTCTTTTAATTCTATCAGTTTTTGCTTCATGTATTTTAATGTTCTGCTTTTGTCATGTTCGTGTTTAAGATTGTTATGTCTTCTTAGTGACTTGACCTCTTTTTCATAGTGAAATATTCTTTTTTACCCCTAGCAACTTTGCTTCTTCTAAAGTCTACTTTGATATTAATATAGTCACTTCAACTTTCTTTTTATCAGTGTTTACGTAACATGTGTTTTCTATCATTTTACTTTTTGCCTATCTATGTTATTATATTTAAAGTGAATTTATTATAGATAGCATATAATTGTGTCTTTTTTAAAAAAATCCATCTCTGTCTTTCAACTGATTTAAATTTAATGCAATTCTTGATTTGGTCAGATTTATGTCTATTTTATTGTTTCCTGTTAGTCCCCCCTCCTTTTTTATTCATTTTTCACCTTTCCTTTTTTAAAAATTATTTGAATACTTTTATTACTTCATTTTATTTTATTTTTTTAAACTTTATTTTATTTTTTCAGTGTTCCCAGATTCATTGTTTATGCATCACATCCAGTGCTCCATGTAATACCTGCCATCCTTAATACCCAATACCAGGCTCACCCAACTTCCCACCTTCTTCCCTCCAAAAGCCTTGGTTTGTTTCTCAGAGTCCACAGCCTCTCATGGTTCATCTCCCCCTCTGATTTCCCCCAGCTCACTTCTCTCCTCCTCCCAGTGTCCTCTGTGTTATTTCTTTATTGGTTTCATGGACATATCTCTGTATTATTTTTTAGAAATCACAATATTGACTAATAACCTTTCACAGGATGCTCAGAATAAGTTTTTTACCACTCTAAGTAATAGCTATAAACCCTACAAAACAAATAGATACCTTTACTTTTCTCTTCCATGTCATAGTTGTCATATATATTGCATCTACTTATACTGAAAATCTCATCAGGCAATGTTATAAATTTTCCTTTCAATAGTCATGCAAAGTTTTAAAGAATTTTAAGATGAGAAAAAAGTCTTTTATGCTTATCCAGCTATTTACCATTGCTCTTATTCTACCTTCATTCCTGAAGTTTCAAGTTTTTGGTATGATTTTCCTTCAGCCTGAAGAACTTACTTTGGCATTTATTTTAGAGTAGGTCTGCTGGTGACACATTCTCACCATTTTCTTTTGTCTGAAAAAGCTTTTATTTCATTTTCATTCCTGAAAGGTATGCTAGATATTGAATTCTGGGTTGATAGTTCTTTTCTATCATCACTTTAAAGATGTTGTTTCACTCCTTTCTAGTTTCATGGTTTCTGATGAAAATTTCACAGTTATTTGAATTGTTGTTCTCCTAACCACTGTATTTTAAAGCCACTGAATTCTGAGGTGGTTTTGTAAACAACAATAGACAACTGAAAGACCCTCAGACCCTATATTCCAATCACACTGAACTTCATCTAGTTCTTTGAAAGCCATTCATTCTCTTTTTTCTGAGGCTTTGCACATGCTCTTCCCTCTTTATAGAAACTACACTCTCATACACTTAAAAACTCTATTGTACTTTCCCAAAGGTGTCATCCTGCCTACTTGTCTTTCAGATTTCGGGAGAATGCTTCTTTCTCCAAAGGCAGCTTCCTTGACACACAAACCCCAACTCCTGCTCTGTAAGTGTAGATCAAAAACCCCTCTTACACATTCCAGTAACACAAACTGTGCTTTCTATATCATATCTCTTAAAATAAAATGAAACATGTATTGATCACTCACTACGTACAAGGTCTTGTTCTAAATCCTTTGCATGAATCTATGAAACAACACTGTTATTGTTTCTATTTTCCTAATAAGGAAACTGATAAACAAAATGGCTAATTTGCCTACCCATATCCACAGAGTACCATCAGTTAGTGATCAAGACAGAATGTGACCCGGACAGTGGCTTCAGAGACATGTCTTTAGCCACTATTTTAAGCTGTTCCTTACTTACTGTATTGTAATATTATAATAAATTTTATACTGTTTTGTATAGCCAATAAGAGTCTAAGATTTCTAAAGAAAATGACTAGGTATTAATTGCATGGCACTGAAACACTGTATTTTATTTCTCAGGTTATGTGTGTGTGTTGACTCTATACTATGAGATTCTAGAGACCAGGGACCCTCAAATATCATCTTTCTCACTGGGTGTGATGCATAAACAATGAGCTCTGGAACACTGAAAAGAAATTTTAAAAATAAATAAAATTTTAAAAAAATTTTCATCTTTCTACCTCCAGATTCAGATGTCTAAAATATAAGATTCTCAATAAATATTTCATGACTACATGATTGTTGAGTGAAGAGAAAACATGTAGAGCAGAGAGTTAACCTGTCTTATGGATCAAAAAAATGTGCATAGGCTCTACTTAGGGAAACCAGGAACTCAACATCAATGGAATATAAATAAAGGTAAGTGCAGAAAATTAAGGACCAAGATTTCTGGAATCACTTCTCTATTAAAGGTTATAAAATTCACTAGTAATCCAAAAATAAGATTTAAAATTTTGTTCTACTAAATTCTCAAATTGAAATTAATAATATACAGTTGTAATAAGGCATAGTGAAACAACACTAGCATTATCATGTCTCCACATTATCATGTGGAGATTTAAATTGGTGTATTTGTATCAGTAGTCATTAAAAATATTTATACAATTGAGACTCTAATTCTTTTAATGGAAAATTATTCCTAAAGAAATATAAAGGTAGAGGTACCGATGTTAGTTAAAATGAAAAAAAAAATCAGAATAAGCCAAAATTACATAGCCATTAAATCTTTGTTTACAAAGACATGAAAACATGTTTACTCTCTCTCTCTCTATATATATATGCACACTATTTTATATATATATGTATTATATATAATACATTATATAATATAATATATAATACATTATATAATACATATATATATATAAAAGCTTGAAAGAAAAATTCCAAAATGTAAATACTAATTATCTCTGTATGATGGAATTATGAGTAATTTGAATTTTCATTTTTATACCTCCCTGTATTTTTCAATTTTTCAACTCTTGGCATGCATTTTTCTTCAATCAGATGAAAACAATAAATGTTACTGAAAAAAAAAACTGCAAACTATGTTTGCAGCTGACCACAAGGCCCATAATAAATAAACAATCTGGAGCAAGACATTTCAAGAAAACAGACGTAATAACTGACAGGGTGGTGGGAAAGCATGTAAGCCAAAGGCCTTTATCCTTCAAAAAAGTAAAGATTATGTTGCTAAAGACACCCTGGGAAAGCACTGCAAGCATCAAGGAACACAAGGATCCAAGAGTTGTTGGAAGGAGAACATATAGGTTTACATCTGCTTATTAAACATGTCTTGGAGAAAACTTTAAAGAAAATAAATCCCAGCTCTCCAGTGGTCTAAGTGAACTGCCAATCCATAGCCAATTCCACTTTGGACCCTTGACTTGAAGGTTCTTAGTGAGAAGGGAATTGGAGACCCTAAAAACTTAATTTGTAACCCATACTTCTTCATGTGCACTTTGCTTGGCCAGCACTATACTGAGTGCCTGCTTGGATAATAGTTTCAGGCTGTTGACCTCCCTCCCCAATGCCCTGATTATGTCTTGTCACCAGACGTTTAAGCAATGTTGCAAGAGCTCTCTCTAGCTCTCCATCATTGCTGTTGGATTGTCCTACAGAAACTAACATGTTTTCCATACATAAAAGCCTGATGCATAAAGTCGAGTCAAGATTTCTTCTTGAAACTGTACTGAAATCTGGCTATCCCATAAATATACTTCTTCACAGCTATATTGTAAGAACAATGTCTAATATTTTAGATACTCAGACAATAGACAGTTAGACCTCTTTAATTTCCCATAGTGCCAAGCCCAGTTCTGAGCAATACCCTATCCAAGTGATAGAAGATGATCAACGAATATTCATTGATTGATGGTTGTCCATTTTTCACAGATTGAGTGGCAAACACATTCATTCACTGGAGTTTCCATTCTTCCTCCAACAATCAGAGGATATCAAAAGTCATTCACACTACTTTGCTGAAATCCAGAAAGGGCCTTTTAAAGCCCCCAAGTGGTTCTACAAGCAAACACTACCAGTGCATTGGCATATAGACAAAATTCTATTTTCCATCCATTCTATAGGATAATGCCTAAACTTCTTCAGCCCCCAATATATGAACAAAGCATGTCTCCCATTACAAGACCACATGCTCCTTGTCTACCTATCCATCCCACATGATCACTACACTTTCTTGTCTCCCAGACTCCACATCAAATCTCACCTTTTTTTCTGCACTTTTTTTTCAGTGTTCCAGGATTCATTGTTAATATACCACACCCAGTGCTCCATGCAATATGTGCCATCCTTAATAATCACCACCAGGCTCACCCATCCTCTCACCCCCAACCCCTTTAAAAAACCTCAGTTTGCTTCTCAGAGTCCACAGTCTCTCATGGTTCATCTCCCCCTCCGATTTCCCCCAACTCACTTCTCCTCTCCATCTCCCGATGTCCTCTGTGTTATTTTTTACGCTCCACAAGTAAGTGAAACCACGTGATAATTGACTCTTTCTGCTTATTTCACTCAGCATAATCTATTCCAGTCCCAATCATATTGATGCAAAAGTTGGGTATTCATCCTTTCTGATGGCTGAATAGTATTCCATTGTATATATGAACCACATCTTCTTTACCTATTCATCTGTTGAAGGGCATCTTGGCTGTTTCCACAGTTTGGTTATTGTGGACATTGTTGCTATGACCATTGGGGTACATATGGCCTTTCTTTTCACTACATCTGTATCTTCAGGGTAAATACCCAGTAGGGCAATTGCAGGGTCATAGGGTACTTCTTCTTTTTTTTTTTTTTTTTAGGAATCTCCACACCGTTTTCCAAAGTGGCTGTACCAGCTTGCATTCCCACCAACAGTATAAGAGGGTTCCTCTTTCTTTTCTTCTCCAACATTTGTTGTTTCCTGTCTTATTAATCTTTGCCCCACCTCTTTTTCTGTACTTGGTCTTAACCATGGAGTCTTAGGCTTAACCATGATAGCATTCATTCATCTTTGGGAATCAGAATTTGGTTCTTTAAAATCAAAGACTTTCATGGAATCCCTCATTACAGAATGGCAGGAACTGTATCTGTTTTGAGTATACCTGTAACTCCAGTACCCAACACAATGCCTGTACACTTGGTAGGTGCTTGGTAAATACTTACAAATGAGAAAATCTTATCCATTAATTGAAAAGTATATAATAATCAAAAGCTACTATGAACTCCTATTTTCTTAAGAATTTACATTTTAGAAATTACATGAACACCTACATATATTTTAAGGAAAAATAACCAGATTTGAAATAATAATAAATTTTCTCTTGGGGGGGTTCTGGTTATTAAAATATTTAAGATAGTTTAGAGGACCTGTTATTCAGAGGTTACTAACAAAAGCTCTAAAGACAGTAAGACAGGCAATACTAAACTTAAAATGAGCACAATTTCAATTTTCTTTGATGATTCGGAAGGCACATCAAGACCAAGCAATACTCTAGGGGCAGTATTATGCATCAACTACTCTTCCCAGTAATAATTCTTAGAAGAAATATCTGATAGTTTAATGCCAGATTAAAAAGCTGTTCTTGCCTTTGGACCCCTGAGTACATGGACTCTGCCAGCCCCAAACTGAAATGAAGTATTTCTTGATTCTATTGCCTTTAGAGTTTTCCCTGCAGAGTAATTCAAAGTCTAATTGCATTTAAGGGGGTTTCAATCGGTCTCCAATACAGCCAGTTTCTACACCTATCTCCAAATTGTAAGATGTCATTGATTTAACATATTATGATTAGCATTAGAGAGTAATTCCAGGCTCTACTCTTTGTGATTATGTGTGGTCCTTTTTTTGGAAGATTTTATTTATTTATTTGAGAGAGAGAGAGAGACAGTGAGAGAGAGCCTTAGTGGGGAGGAGACTGAGAAACAGGCTCCTGGGTGGCTGAGCCACCTAGGCATCTCAGTTATGTGTGATCTTAAGAAAGTCACTTAACTTCTTTCTTATGTGGTTCTCTTATGTTTTTTATTTTAAATTCTTTCATAATTGCTATCATTATCATAATCATAATAGGAATAATTCTGGTATCTTTATCATAGTATTATTGCAAGTTATACATATTAAAAACACTTATGAGATAATAGCTGCTTAGATAGAACACAACCATTATTATTGTGATGTTTATTCTCTGCCCACCATTAAATACAACTCCCAACCAAAAAGCATTGTCTACTACCTATATGGTAACACTTATTTATTAACTCAACATACTCAGAATTTATTTTGAGTGCCTACTATGCTCCAGCCTCTGAGACAGACATCAGAAAAACAAAGGTAAAAGAGACTTGGTATCTGCTCTAAAGGAATTCACAGTCTAATGGGGGAAAAAAGTCATATAGTCAGGCAGTTATAAGACAGTGTCTCACGTGTACACTCACTAACAGGGATGAGGCTTGATTGATCAGGTTCAGGGATGACTATCTTTGGAAATTACAAAAAAAGTGTTGTAAAAATTAAGAGATAAAGGGGGATGCAGGAGGAAGATGTTGAGCATTTACTGGGAAGAAGGCATTTCAGATAGAAAGAACACTTAAAAATCAAAAGGCAAGAAATACCACAGATTTGTTTGGTGACTATAGAGAATTTGGGTGGTTTAGAATTTCTGGCATATAAAGTACAAGGCAAGCAGTGGTAAGAGATAAGATGGGAATGGTCGACTGGGACTAGATAACAAAGGAAATTTTAGACCATGAGCCACTGAAGGTTTTAAAACAGAGACTTAAATCACAGATGTGGTGCCTCCAGCTGCATCATTGTCAGAGTTCTCTCATCTGTTAGCAGAGCTCTCAGGACAGTATAAAGTTGTACCATGGCAGTTTGCCCAAGGCAGGAAGCATAGAGGACAGCTTGCTCCTTAACAGTGCCAGCAGTTAAGTCTTTGTGAGTGAATGGGGTTTGGGTCAAACATCAAAAATGGAGGAATCCAGAAATGTCCTTTTGACCAAAACTGTGTCCCTCATTCCCTAGTTAAGCCCAAAGACTAGTCAGATAAATGAGCATATATAGGTAGTGAGTCTCTAGATCATTGAAGAAGTCTAGAAGAGACTCCTGGCTTCATGCAAGTTGTGTGTAAAGGCCTGGCTTAGTCTACCCACTTCAGTTGTACTTAAAATCACAGTAGCCTCCTCTGGTTTTAGGCTGTAGTCAGTGGAAAACCAAGGGTCTGTGCTTACAGACTGTGAACCATGGTTTATACCCTTGTATTCCGAGAAGTTCAACCTTCCCACAGCTCAGCTAACTTTGGACATAAATGTCCCCAAATCAGCAAATAAATACTGTATTTTGGCCAAGGCAACAGCAGCTGCTTCTGAGAATATAAGGGGGTAAAGAAGGAACACAGAATGCTTTGCTGAATTCTCTTTCTACAGGAAATGGGAATAAAAAACAAATTGAAACTGGCAATTCTGGGGTTTTATGGTTAATAACCCCTAACAAAAGATATATACATCCTCTGCTTATGTAAAGTAATATGGACAATTCAGTTCTTTTTTAAAAAATATTTTATTTATTTATTTGAGAGAAAGAGACAGAGAGCACGAGAGAGAGAGCAAGCACAAGCAGGAAGAAAAGGCAGAGGGAGAGGGATGGGGAAACAAGCAGATATCCCACTGAGTGAGGAACACAACTCAGGGTTTGATCCCAGGATCCTGGGATCCTAGGATCCTGCACTGAAGGCAGACACTTAACCAATTGAGCCACCCAGGCAACCTACATAGAATTGAGTTCTTGATCTAGATAACGTCAGACAATTTTTTTTTAACACAGTCACCTAAAATATTTGGATAATCGAGGGGAAAACCTCATTTACCATTTGAATTATCTGAAACTCTCCACTTCACTACATTGCATAGTCAGAGATCTGAATTACATTTATCCAAGAAATACTGCTTTGAGAAGAAAGCTTGACACTTGAGGGGAAGAATGGGCCTCCCTGAAGCAGTCCAGGAGTTTGTTTTTTTTTTTTTAAACAGCTTTATAAAAATCAACAGGAAAGGAAAGGGTGATATGAAATGCTTTTTAACTTTACTGTCATTCCTGAGTATGTACAGATCCACCCATATTCATTAGGTAAAAACATGCTCCTTTAAAATACTGTTTTTCTGAAAATAAATAAATCAATTTAATATAAATAAATAAATAATAAAATAAAAAAATAAAGCTACTGTTACCAGGTGCCTGGCTGGCTCAGTTGGAAGAGCCGGTGACTCCTGATCTTGGGGGACGTGAGTTTAATCCCCATGTTGGGTGCAGAGATTATTTAAACAGTTATTTATTTAAATTTATTATTTAAAAAGCCCTGTTTCTCAGAGTTATGGGTTATTCATCCATCCCAACATATAATGAAAGTTCCAAAGCATCAGAAAAATCCATTATCTATAGTTGTCCAGGCACCAGGAAAGTATCATGATGGTCCAAATTGTATCTCTTCTATATATAAACTGCCTCAGTAATATACTCACTCACTCTTACACAGACATACACAAGAGACAATGCTGTTACAATTCTTTGGAAGCTTATTAAGGATTACACTAACTTTTTGTCATTTAGAGTGTACAGGGAAGATCAGACACTCAGTAGCATCATAGTTTCCTTTGCACAAATATCATATCAAAACCATATTGAGATACTACCTTACACCAGTTAGAATGACAAAAATTAACAAGGCAAAAAACAACAAATGCTGGAGAGGATGTGGAGAAAGGGCAACCCTCTTACAGTCTTGGTGGGAATGCAAGTTGGTATAGCCACTTTGGAAAACACTATAGAGATTCCTCAAAAAAAAAAAAAATTAAAAATAGAGCTACCCTATGACTCAGCAACTGCACTACTGGGTATTTACCCCAAAGATACAGATGTAGTGAAAGGAATGACCATATGTACCCCAATGTTCATAACAGCAATGTCCACAATTGTGGAAAGAGCCAAGATACCCTTCAACAGATGAATGGATAAAGAAGATATGGTCCATATATACAATGAAGTATTATGCCTCCATCAGAAAGGATGAATACCCAACTTTTGTATCAACATGGATGGAACTGGAGGAGATTATGCTGAGTGAAATAAGTCAAGCAGAGACAGTCAATTATCATGTGGTTTCACTTACTTGTGGAGCATAAGGAATAACACAGAGGACATTGGGAGATGGAGAGGAGAAGTGAGTTGGGGGAAATCGGAGGGGGAGATGAACCATGAGAGACTGTGGACTCTCAGAAACAAACTGAGGGTTTTGGAGGGTAAAGGGGTGGGGGATTTGGTGAGCCTGGTGGTGGGTATTATGGAGGACGTGTATTGCATGGAGCAGTGGGTGAGGTGCATAAACAATGAATAGCTCATTATGGAAAGATGCAGAGCTCAGAGCTGAACTTCTAAGAAGTGAGTTCAGGGACCCTCTCTGTTCTAAAGAGCTGATTCATATTTTCTATCTGTCAGTTTTGGCATATTTAACTATGAGAGTGTAAGCTCTGAAATCCCAAAAGAGGCCCAAATGATCACCAAGCTAATCGACAAAGCAGAGCCTGCTTTGTTACATATAAGGGGATACATTCCAGGGAATTTTGCAAAACCTGAATATATGGAGTAAGCAGCTCTGGTGATTTTGAAGAGGCCAAGGGAAATAACTGCGTCTTTATTTGGGGTTATATAAAATGATACCATGTCAAAGACATAAATCACTGGGGGGAAACATTTCAAACCCAAGGTAAACCATAGCTAACGGTTCTCTGGACAACTTGCTCTCCAGGAGATCTGGATTTACCGAAGTTCAAATGAAGACCATGGCCAGAGGCAGAACCTGAAATAGAACCCTTAATTCTCAATGTGCAGGCTATGGCTCCAAAGTCATGTTGAGGATTACAAACAAGGCTAAAACCAGCATTACAACAAAAATCTGTAAGCCCTGAGTAAAATGAAACAAGTTCACTGATATCAAATCCCATTTTGGGACATTGGTTATAGGATTTAATTAGTGGACAGTACAAGAACAAGATTATATTATGTGTGTGGCATGTGTGACACCTTCTGAGGTGTCTCTTAGGGGAATTACTGAAAAATAATTGGCAAGCCCACCTATGGGTATGGTGGAGACCATAACTTAAGATAGTCTTCAGGAGGAACCTCCACACTGTTTTCCAAAATTGTTGCACCAATTTGCATTCCCACCAACAATGTAAGAGGGTTCCCCTTTATCCAAAATTTCTCCAACATTTGTTGTTTCTTGCCTTGTCAATTTTTGCCATTCTAACTGCTGTAAGGTATTTCAATGTGGTTTTGATTTGAATTTCCCTGATGGCTAATGATGATGAACACTTTTTCATGTGTCTGTTAGCTATTTGTATGTCTCCTTTGGAGAAGTGTCTGCTCATGTTTTCTGCCCACTTTTTTACTTGATTATCTGTTTTTTGGGTGTTGAGCTTGAGAAGTTCTTTATAGATCTTGGATATCAGCCCTTTGTATGTAGTGTCATTTGCAAATATCTTCTCCCATTCTGTGGGTTGCCTCTTTGTTTTGTTGACTGTTTTCTTTACTGTGCAGAAGCTTTTGATCTTGATGAAGTCTCAAAAGTTCATTTTCACTTTTGTTTCCCTTGTCTTTAGAGATGTGTCTTGAAAGAAGTTGCTGTGGCTGATGTTGAAGAGATTACAGCCTACATTCTCCTCTAGGATTTTGATGGATTCACATTGAGGTCTCACATTGAGGTCATTCATCCATTTAGAGTTTATCTTAGTGTATGGTGTAAGATAATGGTTAAGTTTCATTCTTCTGTATATAGCTGTCCAATTTTCCCAGCACCACTTATTGAAAAGACTGTCTTATTTCCATTGAATATTTTCTTCTGCTTTGTTGAAGATTATTTGACCATAAAGTTGAGAGTCCATTTATGGGCTCTCTACTCTGTTCCATTGGTCTATGTCTGTTTTTGTGCCAGTAACTTGCTGGCACATGATGCCAGTACCATGCTGGCAACGTGATGCCCCCAGCTTTGTTTTTCTTTTTCAACATTTTCTTGGTAACTTGGGGTCATTTCTGGTTCCACACAAATTTTAGGATTGTCTGTTCAAGCATTTTAAAATAATGCTTTTGATAATTAAAAATAGAGTTACCCGGGGTGCCTGGGTGGCTCAGTGGGTTAAAACCTCTGCCTTCGGCTCGGGTCATGATCCCAGGGTCCTGGGATCCAGCCCCACATCGGGCTCTCTGCTCAGCAGGGAGCCTGCTTTCCCCTCTCTCTGCCTGCCTCTCTGCCTACTTGTGGTCTCTGTCAAATAAATAAAATTTTAAAAATAAAATAGAATTACCCTATGACCTAGCAATTGCACTACTGGGTATTTACTCCAAAGATACATAGGTAGTGAAAAGAAGGGCCACATGCACCCCAAAGTTCATAGCAACAATGTTCACAATAGCCAAACTGTGGAAAGAGCCAAGTTGCCCCTCAAGAGACAAATGGATAAAGAAGATGTGGTCCATATAGACAATGAAATATTACTCAGCCATCAGAAAGGATGACTACCCAAATTTTGCATCAACTTGGATGGGACTGGAGGAGATTATGCTAAGTGAAATAAGTCAAACAGAGAAAATCAAATTTCACTTATTTGCAGAACATAAGCAATAATGTGGAGGAGATTAGGAGAAGAGAAAAACGAAGGGGGAGAAATTGAGGTGGGAGATGAACCATGAGAGACTATGGACTCCAGAAAAAAAAAAAGGGAGAGTTTTAGAAGGGAGGGGAGTCGGGAGATGGGTGAGCCTGGTAATGGGTATTAAAGAGGGCACTGATTGCATGGACCACTGGGTGTTACATGCAAATGATGAATCGGGACACTACATCAAAAACTAATGATGTACTGTTTGGTGACTAACACAACACAACTAAAAAAAAAAAAAAAATGATACTCTTCAGGGAACTTAAGCCTGGAAGATCCTAGTGCTCTTTGTTATAAAGCATGAACACTGAACAAAATAAATGAAAATGGATTTCTGAGTAACTGAGAGGAAATTGGATTTAATGCTGTGACCAGATATCTAACAGATATTGCCTAAAGTAGAAATAACAAATGATACTGAAAAATACATTTTCTAAAAGGATCTTACAAAATCTTTTTAAATTTTCCACATCAAATGAAACTTGCTGTCTTGACAGAGCCTATTTCCTTAGGGATGGCGGGAATAGAAAAGACACACAGACAGATTAAATAGGAAGGAGATGAAGGGATACCCTTTTCAGATTGAAGACAACTGATCATTTAAGTTCATACTTAAATACTGAATATCTATAAGACAGGATCTATTCTATCACGCTGGGTTCTAAGAAACTCTGATTTTATGATGAAATAAATTTGTGAAACACTAAATGCTATATACTCATTTTATTTTATTCTTTTAAATATACCCATTTTAATGGCTCACGGTACACATATGCATATTAAACGCACTGTGAAGTGTTGAGTTATGGAGACCTGTTCCACTTTAACAATGTTGAAATGGGCAGAACTGGGATTCAAACCTGGTCTTTTTGAAGCTCGTGCTCTTAATCACTATGTTGTACGGCTCCATTCTAAATGAATATTTTTTTTCTCTTAATTTTGAAATGCTTAAATAATATATAAAAAGAGAAAATAATAAAACAAACACATCTGGGTACCCAGTACAATAAATTAACAAATGCTAGCATTTTATCATGGTTTTTAAATTTTTACATGAAAGAAAAGGAACACGACAGATAAAATAAAAGTCCCCTTTGCTTTCTTTCATCTCCGCCTTCTCTCCTAGAAGCAAATATTATACTGAAATTGCTTTGTAGCGTTATAGTTCACATTTTTCTATTTTATAACAGCATATATGTTCTACATATTAGCTAGATGAATTGTATGTAGCATAAATATATATCTAGATAGACTGTGGTAACTAGATAAATAGTATTATTTCACTTTTTAAAAAGTTACATAAATGCTAGCATGTGATATGTATCATTTTTTCATTAATTAATTTATTTTTTAAAATTAATTTATTTATTTTCAGCATAACAGTATTCATTATTTTTTCACCACACCCAGTGTTCCATGCAATCCGTGCCGTCTATAATACCCACCACCTGGTACCCCAATCTCCCACCCCCCTGCCACTTCAAACCCCTCAGATTGTTTTTCAGAGTCCATAGTCTCTCATGATTCACCTCCCCTTCCAATTTCCCCCAACTCCCTTCTCCTCTCTAACTCCCCATGTCCTCCATGCTATTTGTTATGCTCCACAAATAAGTGAAACCATATGATAAAGATGTCGTGAAAAGAAGGGCCATCCGTACCCCAATGTTTATAGCAGCAATGGCCACGGTCGCCAAACTGTGGAAAGAACCAAGAAGCCCTTCAACGGACGAATGGATAAGGAAGATGTGGTCCATATACACTATGGAGTATTATGCCTCCATCAGAAAGGATGAATACCCAACTTTTGTAGCAACATGGACGGGACTGGAAGAGATTATGCTGATTGAAATAAGTCAAGCAGAGAGAGTCAATTATCATTAATTTATTTTATTTTTAAAGTTCATTTGTTTTTATTTGGTTTTTCATTTTTCTTTTATTATGTGTACAGAGGACCACAGGGGAAGGGAGGGAAAACCGAATGGGAAGAAATCAGAGAGGAAGACAAACCATGAAAGGCTCTGGGTTTCAGGATACATGTATCATTCTAAAATTTTGTTTTTACTCAATATCACATTTTTGAGGGCTAACTTACTGTTTTAACTGTTGTATAACATTTCATCTTACCAAAAAATAGCTTATTTGTTTCTCCTACGGATGAGCATTAAATTGTTTCCAATTTTTAATATTATCAAACAATGCTTCAATAAGCATTCTTTTAAAAAATTACTTACTTGACAGAGATCACAAATAGGCAGAGAGGCAGGCAGAGAGACCGAAGCAGGCTTCCCATAGAGCAGAGAGCCCGATGTGGGGCTCGATCCCAGGACTCTGGGATCATGACCCGAGCCGAAGGCAGAGGCTTTAACCCACTGAGCTACCCAGGCACCCCTCCAGTAAGCATTCTTGTTCACATGTCCTTATGTACCTCTAGAGAGATTCACTAGGGTATATACCTAGATAGAGCTGCTGGGTTAGCACATTTTCAAATTTGAAGGACATTGCCAAATTACTGTCAAAAGACTTTCTTATTCTTACCCCTTTTAGTTCACACTTCTTCCAAAGCATAAGATACCCTGGGAAAAGTAACTGAATTTTGCAAAAAGAGTCAGCAAAGCCCTTGTTCTAAGTTCTAACTATGACCTTAAGACAGTCACTGAAAACTTCTGAGTCTTGTTTCCTCAATTGTGAAATAGGAATGATGATATTGTTCTGACTTTACTCCCTAGGGTTTGGTGAACAAATAAAACTGTGATAGTGAATGAACTTTGTAAACTAGGAAGTACTGCCTCATGTTAATTTTATTAATAATCACATAAACATAAATGTCAGCTTCATTCTTCAAATATCTGATTTCTGCTGTACAATAGGTACCAGATGAAGATCAGCTCCTATTCAAAAGGCTAATTCAAATTAGTCATGATGCTCAGCACTTTACAGGAAACTTCTTGTTATGATTCTAAAACTCACTTGTAAATAGGTTAAAATTCAAACCAGTTTTTCAAAAAGTCATTTATCAAGTGATCTAGATCTAAGTTTCTTATAAATTAAGTGTAAGGGAGCCAATGTATATGGGATACTTGGCTATACATAAGAAAATTTGTGCTAGATAATTTTGTATGTATTATATACTATATTCTCCTTAGTAACCCTGGGATGCTTAATAGATGCATCTTACAAATTGGAAGTTTGAGGTACAGAGAAATTAATTACACTGCCTAATGTCACACAACTAGAAAGCGGTAGAGTCAAGATTTGAATTAGAACTGAGTCTACATGTTCTTTTAGCTGCTCTACATGTATATGTGGTGCTACTTCAACACTGGGCCTATAGGAAAGTGGATGACAGTAAATGGCAAGAAAAGGTGATGGTAGCTCAGAGAATCTGTGTGCCTCTGGCCAGAACCACTTCATCTCCTGCTAACTCATGAACAGTAAATGTGGCAACTCAAGTTATTAGTTATTTTTCCAGCAATGGTCTCACAAAAGCACTGGAGAGAAAAGGAACTATGAAGAGAAACTTATTTCCCTGGGATTGGAAATAGAACTGTTTCCCAATCCTGTCACAGAAGAGTGACCATTCTTGTAATGACTAACATCTGTATAGTTCTCTATAGCTTATAGATGAAGTATCTGTAACATGTAGAAAGATGAAAGGGGATCTTGATGTATGATGGTTGGGACCTTAGAGACTGTTTTCTTTCTTTTTTTTCTTTCCAAATAAAATACACATATATCAGAGTACATGTCTATGCTATACAAATTACTATACCCTGAAGTTACGAGACAACTATTGAAATCCAGCAAGAAACAAGAAAGGTCTCAGGTACACAACCTAACCCTACACCTAAAGGAGCTGGAGAAAGAACAAGAAAGAAACCCTAAGCCCAGCAGGAGAAGAGAAATCATAAAGATCAGAGCAGAAATCAATGAAATAGAAACCAAAAAAACAATAGAACAAATCAACGAAACTAGGAGCTGGTTCTTTGAAAGAATTAATAAAATTGATAAACCCCTGGCCCGACTTATCAAAAAGAAAAGAGAAAGGACCCAAATAAATAAAATCATGAATGAAAGAGGAGAGATCACAACTAACACCAAAGAAATACAAACTATTATAAGAACATACTATGAGCAACTCTACGCCAATAAATTTGACAATCTGGAAGAAATGGATGCATTCCTAGAAACATTTAAACTACCACAACTGAACCAGGAAGAAATAGAAAGCCTGAACAGACCCATAACCAGTAAGGAGATTGAAACAGTCATTAAAAATCTCCAAACAAACAAAAGCCCAGGGCCAGACGGCTTCCCGGGGGAATTCTACCAAACATTTAAAGAAGAACTAATTCCTATTCTCCTGAAACTGTTCCAAAAAATAGAAATGGAAGGAAAACTTCCAAACTCATTTTATGAGGCCAGCATCACCTTGATCCTAAAACCAGACAAGGATCCCACCAAAAAAGAGAGCTATAGACCGATATCCTTGATGAACACAGATGCGAAAATACTCAACAAAATACTAGCCAATAGGATTCAACAGTACATTAAAAAGATTATTCACCACGACCAAGTGGGATTTATTCCAGGGCTGCAAGGTTGGTTCAACATCCGCAAATCAATCAATGTGATACAACACATCAATAAAAGAAAGAACAAGAACCATATGATACTCTCAATAGATGCTGAAAAAGCATTTGACAAAGTACAGCATCCCTTCCTGATCAAAACTCTTCAAAGTGTAGGGATAGAGGGCACATACCTCAATATCATCAAAGCCATCTATGAAAAACCCACCGCAAATATCATTCTCAATGGAGAAAAACTGAAAGCTTTTCCGCTAAGGTCAGGAACACGGCAGGGATGTCCATTATCACCACTGCTATTCAACACAGTACTAGAGGTCCTAGCCTCAGCAATCAGACAACAAAAGGAAATTAAAGGCATCCAAATCGGCAAAGAAGAAGTCAAATTATCACTCTTCGCAGATGATATGATACTATATGTGGAAAACCCAAAAGACTCCACTCCAAAACTGCTAGAACTTATACAGGAATTCAGTAAAGTGTCAGGATATAAAATCAATGCACAGAAATCAGTTGCATTTCTCTACACCAACAGCAAGACAGAAGAAAGAGAAATTAAGGAGTCAATCCCATTTACAATTGCACCCAAAACCATAAGATACCTAGGAATAAACCTAACCAAAGAGACACAGAATCTATACTCAGAAAACTATAAAGTACTCATGAAAGAAATTGAGGAAGGCACAAAGAAATGGAAAAATGTTCCATGCTCCTGGATTGGAAGAATAAATATTGTGAAAATGTCTATGCTACCTAAAGCAATCTACACATTTAATGCAATTCCTATCAAAGTACCATCCATCTTTTTCAAAGAAATGGAACAAATAATGCTAAAATTTATATGGAACCAGAAAAGACCTCGAATAGCCAAAGGGATATTGAAAAAGAAAGCCAACGTTGGTGGCATCACAATTCCGGACTTCAAGCTCTATTACAAAGCTGTCGTCATCAAGACAGCATGGTACTGGCACAAAAACAGACACATAGATCAATGGAACAGAATAGAGAGCCCAGAAATAGACCCTCAACTCTATGGTCAACTAATCTTCGACAAAGCAGGAAAGAATGTCCAATGGCAAAAAGACAGCCTCTTCAATAAATGGTGCTGGGAAAATTGGACAGCCACATGCAGAAAAATGAAATTGGACCATTTCCTTACACCACACACAAAAATAGACTCAAAATGGATGAAGGACCTCAATGTGCGAAAGGAATCCATCAAAATCCTTGAGAAGAACACAGGCAGCAACCTCTTTGACCTCAACCGCAGTAACATCTTCCTAGGAACAACGCAAAAGGCAAGGGAAGCAAGGGCAAAAATGAACTATTGGGATTTCATCAAGATCAAAAGCTTTTGCACAGCAAAGGAAACAGTTAACAAAATCAAAAGACAACTGACAGAATGGGAGAAGATATTTGCAAATGACATATCAGATAAAGGACTAGTGTCCAGAATCTATAAAGAACTTAGCAAACTCAACACCCAAAGAACAAATAATCCAATCAAGAAATGGGCAGAGGACATGAACAGACATTTCTGCAAAGAAGACATCCAGATGGCCAACAGACACATGAAAAAGTGCTCCATATCACTCGGCATCAGGGAAATACAAATCAAAACCACAATGAGATATCACCTCACACCAGTCAGAATGGCTAAAATAAACAAGTCAGGAAATGACAGATGCTGGCGAGGATGCGGAGAAAGGGGAACCCTCCTACACTGTTGGTGGGAATGCAAGCTGGTGCAGCCACTCTGGAAAACAGCATGGAGGTTCCTCAAAATGTTGAAAATAGAACTGCCCTATGACCCAGCAATTGCACTATTGGGTATTTACCCTAAGGATACAAACGTAGTGATCCAAAGGGGCACATGCACCCGAATGTTTATAGCAGCAATGTCCACAATAGCCAAACTATGGAAAGAACCTAGATGTCCATCAACAGATGAATGGATCAAGAAGATGTGGTATATATACACAATGGAATACTATGCAGCCATCAAAAGAAATGAAATCTTGCCATTTGCGACAACATGGATGGAACTAGAGCGTATCATGCTTAGCGAAATAAGTCAAGCAGAGAAAGACAACTATCATATGATCTCCCTGATATGAGGAAGTGGTGATGCAACATGGGGGCTTAAGTGGGTAGGAGAAGAATCAATGAAACAAGATGGGATTGGGAGGGAGACAAAGCATAAGTGACTTTTAATCTCACAAAACAAACTGAGGGTTGCTGGGGGGAGGGGGTTTGGGAGAAGGGGGTGGGATTATGGACATTGGGGAGGGTATGTGCTTTGGTGAGTGCTGTGAAGTGTGTAAACCTGGTGATTCACAGACCTGTACCCCTGGGGATAGAGTATTATGCCTCCATCAGAAAGGATGAATACCCAACTTTTGTAGCAACATGGACGGGACTGGAAGAGATTATGCTGAGTGAAATAAGTCAAGCAGAGAGAGTCAACTATCATATGGTTTCACTTATTTGTGGAGCATAACAAATAGCATGGAGGACAAGTGGAGAAGGGAGTTGGGGGAAATTGGAAGGGGAGGTGAACCATGAGAGACTATGGACTCTGAAAAACAATCTGAGGGTTTTGAAGGGACGGGGGGTGGGAGGTTGGGGTACCAGGTGGTGGGTATTATAGAGGGCACGGATTGCATGGAGCACGGGGTGTGGTGCAAAAATAATGAATACTGTTATGCTGGAAATAAAAATAAATAAAATTAAAAAAAAAAACTAAATACATCCCTTTAAGGGCAAAATGTCCCTTTCTATCAAACTCTATTAGGTTATGATAATTTCAGAATTATTTTCAATAGTTAGCATTTTATTTGAAGCAGAGATAACCAATTAGATCAAATAAGAGGAAGAATGTTCCCATTCATGTTCAAAACAAAAACTGTAATTCACTACCTATAAATAAAATCCACATGTGCATGCATGCATGTATACACACACACACACACACACACACACACACACACACACACACACGCCAAAGAAAGTATACCCCAAGTCTAACATATAAACATAGTCAGGTTTTGATATCATTGTTAAGCTAGCCTTACAAAATATGTTGGCTGGTTTCCCACCTTTTTATATTGTTTGGAACAGTTAGCATTAGATGAGAATAATCTATTCTTTGAAGATTTGCTGGAACTCACCTATGAAGTTATCTGGGTCTGGTGCCTTTTCTTAGGAAATGTCTTTGGCTTCTGTTTCCTTTTTTTTTTTTTTTTTTTAATGTTTATTGGCCTATGTTGTTGAGCTCATTTTTATAATTAATATTTTCCTTAAAACATTCTGCTTATTTATGTTTCAAATTCCTTGGTACAAAATTGTTCTTATCGTTTTCATACTATATTTTAATATTTAAAGCATTTTATGTCTCTATTTTCATTCAGATTCTATTTATTTGTGCTCTTTCTTTTTTAATAGATTTTTCCCAGGGTAGTGTTTATTTTACAAGCATTTTCAAAGAACTAGCTTTTAGTTTTGTTAAGCAACTCTACTTTTGATATTTGTGCATTTTTCTAATTTATTAAATTTTGCCTTTGTCTTCATTTCCTCCCTTCTACTTTCTCTGGGTTTTTCCTAGCTTTCTGGGTGGAAAAAATAGTTTATTTTTAAGCCTTTTGTTTTATAATAAGCCACTTAAGGATATAAATTTCTCTCTATGTACCACATTGGTTAATACCTGATAGATTTTATTTTATTTCTATTCTAAATACTTATTTTCATTAGACTCATGAATTAAATTGATGTGTTTTATTTGTTTTGTTTTAATTTTCTGATATCTGGTCTTTTGGAAAGCTCTACTTTTGTCATAAACTTTTATTTTTATTTTACTGTAGTCCATGAACAAGGCTTATGCAATATCAGCTTTGACAAGTCTTTCCCTGTGGCATAGTATATAATCAACTTTTGCACCTGTTCCGTCTGTTTGACTAAAGGCTGTGTTATTTCTGTTTGTTTAATTCAGAGCCCTTTTCTTGCTTTTAGATCAATCTTATTAAATGTGTAATTCAAACTACTTCATACTTTATTACATATATTTTTACATTTTATGTTTTTCCCTTACCATGTCATTGCTTTATCTCTCTTAAGCAATTGGTTAGATTGAGTACATTTTTGTTCTGTTTTCTCTCTATTGCTTTAATTTATGCACTTTCTTCACCAATTGTTTACCCTTATTTAGCTTTCAAATATATTTTTTTATTAAATATTATAGAATTAATCAGCATTTTCATTTTTATTTTTCCTCATCCCAAATAAGACAAGATGTTCTCTTAGCTACTCTCCTTACCTCTAAAGTCTCATATGTAAGTTTAGTTACAATTTAATAATATTTAAATAGATTTTTTTCATATGAAGTAAGTATGGAGACCATTTTCTTTGTTTACCATTGTTTCTTGTATTATATACTATACCTTTGGATTAATTTATCTTCTTGATAGACTGTATTATTTAGTAGTTCTCCTCTTCTTGATAAGAGAGCCCTGAGTAAAGTTCATCTGGCCTTGCTTGCTTGAAAATATCTTTATTTTATACACATTAGTGAATGAAAGTTTGCTTAGATATCAAATTCCAGATTCAATAGTTTTTTTAAAAACATTTTGAAAGTATTTTCAATTGTTTTCTTGTTTCCACGGTTATTGGTGAAAAATTATTTTAATCTCTTAGTCATTTCTTTGCAGGCTCTTATGGCTGTTAGAAATTGCTTTTCTGTCCTTCATCTTTCTAAAGTCTTATAACACTCTAATGTGTAATTTTTTTCTCTGGTTTGTTACTTGAAAATCCCTTTAAATATTATCTCTCCTCCATTTTAACTAATCTTTTTTTTTTTTTAATCTGTTTTTATGGTACTTCTATTAGGTAAGGGTTGGAAGTTTTGGGTCCAGTTTCCAACTCTCTTAACTTTATTCTTCCTCTTTCCTACCTCTTTATTATTTTGTACTGTGCTTTGAAAAGAATTCCTCAGTTAAGATGTTTGGCTTGTTGGTTTGTTCTTTAGCTCTATCCAGCATGTTATTTATTGTACCTTTTTATTTTATTTTGTACACAGAAGCACCCATGCATATAAATACATACACACATTCTTCCTCCCAGGTCTCTAATAGGAGATATGGCTATAAATGAACATAGATACAGATATATTGATATATCAACCTGTTCCTATTTTATAAGCCCTGTTCGTATCTCAAGATTTCTTCCTTTATCTCTATGAAGATCTTGCTTATCTAAAGTCCTTTTCTGACTGGCTTACTAACTCTATTTCCTAAGCTGAGAGTGTTTCTATTTGTTAGGTTTGCTATTCCCTGTTGAGGTGTATGTTTCTCATAGATTCAGTGATGTTTGGTTGTGGGTTCAACTTCTGCAACAGAATTCTCATCTCTGTGTCCTGGGTTTAAAGTATTTTCCCTATTACTTGTGGCTTTCTATGTTAGGTTCCTGTCTATAGGTGGCTTATTGCAAAAGCAGTTTTAACTTAGTGCTGAGATCTCCATTATCCATTTTCTTCTATAGACTGATTTTTGGGCCAAGAAAAATTATTTTCCTGTTTTTAAATATGGTTCCTATTGGTTTAATATTTAAATATATTTTTATTTCATTTTTCTGGAATTGGGTTCATGATAGTTTTATCTTTATTGTATGTCAAAATAATTATTTATTATACATGATGTTATCCTTGAATTCTGCCTTGAAATTAATATTATAGTCTGTTTATTTATCATTAAATTTTCAACATCTATCACTGCTAATAATTTTGCTTTCAAGCTTTCAAGGTGTGTTATATATGTTCTTTATGAAGAAGCAAATAATTAGATTATTTTAATCTAGTTTGAGACTCTTTTAATAAAACAAAATTGCCCATAAATACTTTTAATTAAAGTTAACATATATGATCTGTAATCTTATATTATTTTATATATATAATTTTAAAGAAATTTTTAAATAATATTTTAAAATAATTTCCTATTGTTAATTCTATAAATTGCTACTTATAATATTTTAAAAAGCATTTTTAACCTATAGTTATTTTTATTAGAAATGAGAAAGTATCTTGCATCCTTTAATTTACTTTATTTCCTTCATTCCATGATCTTTGTTGATACAACCTTGAATTTTAAATCCAAATTATTTATAATATAACAATACTGTTCATTTTATATTTCCAACTTGATATCTATCTATATATATATCTATCTATATCTTGTTTACCACTGTATCCAAAGGATCTAACACTTAACAAGCATGGCTGTATGTGTAGAACAAATTAATTCAATAACATCTTAGTACTTTACCTAAGAAAGAGTAAGATAATTTGGTTAGATATAAAAGTCTTGACTAATAGTTGTGGGACTTTCTCCTTCCTCAAACTTTTGTACCCATAGAATTTATTGTTATTAAGAAGAATAAACCTAGATTTCCCTCCATTATGGCTTTTTCTGCCTGGATTTTCAATGGACTTTTCTTTACCCTTCTAGTCCAGAAACCTTATCTGGATGAACAGAAGTTTAATTACATTTTCACTGATTTTCTCCTGGAATGGGGTAAGCTTTTAAATCTTTAAACATCCCTTAGCTCATCTCAGTTAAAATTGTTTTGTCTTATATCCTTAATTAGTAATTTGATTCTATTTGTGTTTTTTTTTTCTTTGTTTCAGAGGAGTAATTTATTTGGGTTTTGGTTCTCTATTTTTGGCTTCCACATCAGTCATTTTCCTTTTCAAATTTTTAAATTTCTTTGAGATTTTTTTTCTGCATTCTAGGAGAACAACTCAGATTTATCTCTTACACTATTTACTGGGTTTTGTACAGCACTGATTATGTTCTCCACTGCCTCCAGTATAGATTTTTTTTTTTAAAAGAAGAAGTGAACTTATCTTTATTACCAGAAATCATGTCTGTGCATAAAATGCAAGGGAATATACAGAACAGAGTGAAACAAACTACTAGAACAAATTGGTTTAAGAAAGTCAAGTGTACATCTACCACATGATACATCCATTCTACTCCCAGATATAGCCCCAGGGGAAATAAAAGAATAGTCTATAAAAAATCTTTTTTTTTTTTTTTTGCTTTTTATAAATTTATTTTTTATTTTCAGCATAACAGTATTCATTATAAGTTCACCTACCAAGGAGTGCAGTTTCAATACCAAGGAGAACAGCAGAACTCCAGTATAGATTTTAAGGTTACTGTTAAATTGTAGTTTCAACAACTTCTTTAGCTCATTGTTTCTTTTTTCATCTTCTTCTAATCTCATTTTGACTTTTTATCATACTCTGCTTTATTTCACTTTAGCCTATCAATTTTATATTAATTCAATTGCCACCTGTTCTTCCTGAAGGATTTTTTTTTAAATCTCTCTGTATATAGCATGGTTTTAAGCATACCATGGGGGATAACCCAGTAAGTCAGTGCTCTTCAAATTGTGGTGCATAGACAGGTACAAACTGAAAATTGCTTGTTACTGGTCAGTGGTAAGTATTGTTAGTGCAAAAGAGAAGATAAACACTGTCAACTTCTGTATTTGTCTCACTGTTGACTCTTCATAGACTCCAAAGACTTCTCACTGGTTTGAACTACACTTTGAGTAGCATTGCTCTAAATAACCACAGTGTAGCAAGATAGACGGCATCTCTTAGAGCCTTTTCCAATTCTTCCTATTCTTTTTTTTTTCTCTTTCTCTTTAAGCAGTGCTTTTCATATTCTTTTTTTTTTAATTAATTTTTTATTTTTTATAAACATATATTTTTATCCCCAGGGGTACAGGTCTGTGAATTACCAGGTTTACACACTTCACAGCAGTCACCAAAGCACATACCCTCCCCAATGTCCATAATCCCACCCCCTTCTCCAAAACCCCCTCCCCCCAGCAACCCTCAGTTTGTTTTGTGAGATTAAGAGTCACTTATGCTTTGTCTCCCTCCCAATCCCATCTTGTTTCATTGATTCTTCTCCTACCCACTTAAGCCCCCATGTTGCATCACCACTTCCTCATATCAGGGAGATCATATGATAGTTGTCTTTCTCTGCTTGACTTATTTCGCTAAGCATGATACGCTCTAGTTCCATCCATGTTGTCGCAAATGGCAAGATTTTATTTCTTTTGATGGCTGCATAGTATTCCATTGTGTATATATACCACATCTTCTTGATCCATTCATCTGTTGATGGACATCTAGGTTCTTTCCATAGTTTGGCTATTGTGGACATTGCTGCTATAAACATTCGGGTGCATGTGCCCCTTTGGATCACTACGTTTGTATCCTTAGGGTAAATACCCAATAGTGCAATTGCTGGGTCATAGGGCAGTTCTATTTTCAACATTTTGAGGAACCTCCATGCTGTTTTCCAGAGTAGCTGCACCAGCTTGCATTCCCACCAACAGTGTAGGAGGGTTCCCCTTTCTCCGCATCCTCGCCAGCATCTGTCATTTCCTGACTTGTTTATTTTAGCCATTCTGACTGGTGTGAGGTGATATCTCATTGTGGTTTTGATTTGTATTTCCCTGATGCCGAGTGATATGGAGCACTTTTTCATGTGTCTGTTGGCCATCTGGATGTCTTCTTGCCACTAGACCATTATATGAAAGAAGAATAAAATTCTATTTTCTTTGAAAAGAAAGATACCTTATATTATGGAGTATCTTCTTTTACAGAAGCTTTGCCTATACTTTAATACAGTGCAAAAGATCATTTTCAGAAATAGGTCTTTCCTTTGAGTCTTCCTATACTTGTCCCTTTCCCTTATTCTTCAGTATTGTTTACATAATCCCATATGAGTTCTTTCCTTTTTTTCTACCTTTATTCATTCTTAAACATAGAAAAGTGTTTTCAGACAGAGTTTGTCCACAGACAGTATGTGGATTGTATTGGATTTATACTCTGTCATATGATAGAAAAATTTCCTTTTCAGATATGCAACTGTGGATGGAGGGTGATGGTGGTGGTATGGTATACAGAGGTGAGGTTAGGTGAGTATGCTTCATTCCAGTCCAATCCTCAGGTTCTGACACAATTTCACTTAATGTCCTGCTTTCCCTACACTCATCACCTTGTTCTCTGATACTCTGATCTCATAGTATTTATAAATATTTATAAATATTATATATTTTTATATATTATATTTATAAATATCATCCACTGTTTTACAGTTCTTTATTTCAGTATATGCCTCCCTTTGTGTGTGTGTGTACACACACACACACACAGAGGTTTTCATTTTGCCAGGGCCTGTGAACCTATCAGGATTGTGTTACAAGTGAAGAACATGGAAGGAAGCAGAAGTTTAGAGGTTGCTGGTACTAAATCAAATGTCAATGGGGGGCAGTAATCCTAGTTTATTTTCTATCATCTTCACACCAGGACCTAGTGAGTGACTGAATATTAAGGAGAGGGCGAAGAAGTATTTCTAGATAGTTCTCAAGTTTCTAGTTTGAATGGGAAGATGGAGAAGGTGGTATTTATTGAAAGAGGGGCAGATTTGGCTAGGAAAAGACTGATTTGGGTTACATATGATTTACTCTCATAACATCCCAATGGAAATTTCTAGTAGGAAGTTGTCTGTATATTTTGGGGTTATGAACTGAACTGATTCCAAAGTCATTGTCATACAGACAGAAACCATGAGTGTGACCACCGTAGGTAGAGTGAGAGAGAAGAATGCCAAGGAACAGCACTAAGGAAACCATTAAAGAGTCAAGTACAGAAGGAGGAACAAGGAAAATGGGAAAAGATGTAATTAAAGGGGTATAAAAACTATCAAAAGAATATAGTTATGAAAGCCAAAGAAAGAAAATGCTTCAGGAAAGAGGGGATAGCCCGCAGGAACAAATGTCATTGAGAGGTTAAGCTAAATAAGTATTGAAAATCAACTCCCTTGATTCCAGAATTAAGTTGACTATAAGTCTAAATTTTCAGTGTTCTTGTGACTTGTTTCTAAATCCTTTAATTTATATGTATTTTTGTGGGAAATCAAGAAATTCTGCAGCAGAAGCTGTTCTCCAGCTGACTTTCAAAACAGAAGTCTACACTAGTACTGTTTTGTTTTGTTTTGTTTTGTTTTGTTTTTAGTATTCTTGTAATCCCTCTTTTTTGGTCAAGGACTATTTGGTTGTAAATAATAGTATCCCATTCAAATTAGGGTAAGCCAAAAGTGGAATGTTTTTAAAATAATACAAGTGTAATTCATAGTACCCAAAGTCAGGAAGTCTTGTGAGGCCTCATGGGAGACTGGAATGAGGAACTGGAAAGTGGTCAGGAACCAAGATAGCTACTTTCTCTTTGGGTCTCTCCAGACTCTGTGGTTTCTTGTATCTGCTTTTCTTTGTTCATCTTGTTACTTCATTCCTCTCTACAATTCAGGTCTCTATTTCTCTATGAACAGAAAAGAAAAATGGCCTCCATGGTAGTTCTACTTTTCTCCTTCAAAACCCTTTAAGCCTGCAAAGCATTCCTGAGTCCCTATTCTGATTTTCGAGAAGAAAAAACTGAGGAGCCAAGTTTGGATCATGTGCCATCTCTCATCTAATCAACTGGGAACAAGGCAAATCATATATGTGCCTTTCCCCAGTGTGAGAATGGGGAGTAGGAGAGTTGACTCAGAAAAAGGAATAAGCAGGTTGATTAAATTTGTTACTGCATCTTCCTCATCTCACCCAGTTCTCTTTTCTGCTCAACTTATTGTCTTCACATTTCATCTTGGTATATTTTCATTTCAGAATGTTCTCTTCTCATTATTCTCTACTCTTATCATTAAAAAGCCTGTCTATTTGCATCTTACTATTAAACAATTTTCTGTTTCCCATTAAAAATTAATTTTTGAAGATAATTATCTTCATCTTCTAATCCAACACAAAGAAATGTGTTCCTTTTTTCTGCCATAAATTTTCATAGGCATAGAGGATTTCTCTTTTACAGAGTATACTTTCGTACTTCTCAGAGGTTTCTCTTTTCTTCTCCTGAAAGTAGGAGAGAACTGTAATTGAGGTTTGCTAATAATAGTGTATGTGACTTGCACTTGTCCCCATTCATAAAGGTTTGGAAGAGTCCTTCTATCAAAATATCCTGGGGTAGGGTGGGGAGGGGCCACAAATTGATGTGAACAAATTCTTGCCCAAACACTCTCATCTATCAGGCCATCTTCTGCTATTGCTCTAATGGACTTAACTTTTTCACCCTGGTGCCTTTATCCTCTAAACTAATCAAGGCCTGAAAAATCCATAGTCTCCTTCTGCACTCTAAGTTCCAGAAGATCAGAATCCTCAAGATAGTTTACTTTTAGTCTGCCACAGCTTCACACAGAATGTATAGTAGATATTCAATAAAAGTTTGATCTTGACTCTTCCTAAAATGCAAATTTGATTATAGCATTTTCCTGCATGCCTGTAGTGCTTTAGTGTGTCCTTGAATGCAGAGAGAATTCTAGTTTCTCAGTTTGGAATTCCAAGTCCTTAATAAATTGGCTCCAACTTTTCATACTCTTAGGAGAGAAGCTCTAAATATACCCTCATAAGCATCCTAATGCGTCCTTCACAACCTATTTTCAATTCCACTATATACAATTCATTCTCACAATTCCATGTCTGTATTACCTCTATCATTTCCCTGCCTCAGATTTTCCTCCCTTCCTCCTCTCTGCATGGTAAACTTTCATAGCTCCTTCCAGACTCAGGTCCATCATAACCTCCAATATCTGGGGCAAATCCTCTCTTCCCCCACAACACCTGCATCTATGCCTCCATTTATGTACCTAATGCACCTTTTTGGGATCATGTTTTTAGTTTTTATTGGTCTTTTCCTAACTAGACTTGAAGCTATTTGGAAACAAGGATCAAGTATTTCTTATCTTTGGATATCTAGCTTCTAGTTGGAACCAGGTAAGAACTCCATAAATGTTTGATGAACAAATCAATTAGTGTCTAGATATTAAGCTTGAAGATATAAAACTAAAGATACCTAAGTTGATAAAACAACATGAAGTCATTACCTAAATTTTTAAGATATTTTTGTATGTTCAGTCAGCCAACATATAGTATATCATAAATTTCGGATGTAGTATTCAGTGATTCATCGGTTGTGTTCAACACTCAGTGCTCATCACAATGTATTCCCTCCTTAATACCCATCACCCAGCCACCCCATCCCCCCACTCCCATCTCCTCTGAAATCCTCAGTTGGAGAAAAAAAACCTCAGTTTTTCTCCCTCTTTTATTTTTTCCCCTTCATTTCTCTCTCTCTTCCCCTATGGTCCTCCATGCTGTTCCTTATGTTCCACATATGAGGAAACCATAGGATGATTGTCTTTCTCTGCTTGTCTTATTTCACTTGGCATAATATCCTCCAGTTATATCCATGTCAATATAAATGATAGGTATTCATCCTTTCTGATGGCTGAGTAATATTCCATTTTATATATGTTCCACAAACTCATTAGTTAAATATTAATCAATTGACTAGCCAACTGCTCACTGTTACATGATCAACTAACTTTCAAGAAGCTTGAGTAGCTAGAGAGGTTTTGTTTTTTTGTGTTTTTTTGTTTTTGTTTTTAATTAACACACAATATATTATTAGCCCTAGGGGTACAGGTCTGTGAATCTCCAGGTTTACACATTTCACAGCACTCACCAGAGCACGTACCTTCCCCAATGTCCATAACCCCACCACCCTCTCCTTCCTCCCCTCCCCCCAGCAACCCTCTGTTTTGTGAGATTAAGAGTCTCTTATGGTTTGTCTCCCTCCTGATCCCATCTTGTTTCATTTATTCTTTTCCTACCCCCCCAAAACCCCCATGTTGCATCTCCACTTCCTCATATCAGGAAGAGCATATGATAGATGTCTTTCTTCAACTGACTTATTTCCCTAGGCATAATACCTTCTAGTTCCATCCACATCATTGCAAATGGCAAGATTTCATTTCTTTTGATGCCTGCATAGTATTCCATTATATATACATATGTATATATATGCCACATCTTCTTTACCCATTCTTCTGTTGATGGACATCTAGGTCCTTTCCATAGTTTGGCTATTGTGCACATTGCTACCATAAACATTCGGGTTCACATGCCCCTTCGGATCACTACATTTGTATCTTTAGGATAAATACCCAGTAGTGCAATTACTGGGTGATAGGGTACCTCTATTTTCAACCTTTTGAGGAACCTCCATGCTGTTTTCCAGAGTGGCTGCACCAACTTGCATTCCCACCAACAGTATAGGAGGGTTCATTTTTAATCCTAATTTGCAATAACACATCTGGGTCCATGAAATTCATTCAGCTGTTAATTATATACTCAGAGATAGGGATGTAAATAAAATATTTATTTATTGGGAAAGCCCTTGAACCTTCCCTTTGTCAAAATAAAGTGAACTTTGCTAGTAGAGTACTACGTAAACATTAATACCCTATTCATGTCAATGATATTTGTAAGTTTACAAAGTGCTTTCACATCCCATGGAATCCTTAAACTAACCCAATGAGTTAATTAGAGTTTCATAAATTTACTTAACAAATGTGGACACTTCTAAGGCTTAATAGGTAAAATGAAATACCCCAAAACCATTCTCCCAAAAAGTGATGAAAGTAGTGCTCAAATTCACATCCTCAACATTTGTGTTTACATCAAGTGCTCATTTCTTTCTCCTCCTTCCCTTGCCCCTCCTCCTTCTCCTCTTCCTTCTCCTTCTTCTTCTATTCGTTTTCTTATTCTTTTAGGGGCTCATTTCATTTAGCAGAAAAACCTAAGCAACAAGTACATTCAATAACTGGTTCCAAAACAACAACCAAATCAATAACAATTATTTACTTTACAATATTTATGTTATTCAGAAGTGTTCATATTATTTCATTGGTTACAGAAAATAGCCCTGCAAATTAGATTGGACAAATACTGTAGTACTTATTTAGTGGTAAGAAGTCTAAAGTACAGTAAGACTAGGTGACTTTCCCAGGTTATTAAAAAGTTGGTAGGTTACAAGCCAAATTCCTAATTGTTTGTTCTCACCCTTGTTAACCAATATCTTGATATATTTGAAAGGTTACTAGTGACCTTTCTCTAGTAACCACAGTTACTAGAGAGTTACCCCACTCTGAAAAATCAGGAAAGACAAAAATAATTAGCTTAGGGGAAAGTGTTAGTAATGCCCTATGATTCAATTCCTTTTGTACTGATTCCTCAGGAACTAACCAAAATGAATTTCATATCCCTAGTTAGGCTTTATTCAGAGTAGCTTGATGTGTATGTGACACATTTCTCCTTCCTATATCATTAGTCTAGGGTAAATTTAAATAGGCCATCTCTTAGCAGATTTGTTTTAATTTTTTATTCAAATTCAAATTAATTAACATATAATGTATTATTAGTCTCAGGGGTAGAATTTAGTGGTTTCATCACTTGCATATAACATTCAGTGCTCAGTCCATCAGGTACCCTCCTTAATGTCCATCACCCAATTACCCCACCTCCCACCCACCTCCCCTCCAGCAACCCTCAGTTTGTTTCCTATAGTTAAAAGTTTTTATGTTTTAACCTCCCTCACTGTTTTCATCTTATTTTTCCTTCCCTTCCCCTGTGTTCATCTGTTTTGTTTCTTAAATTCCACATATGAATAAAATCATATGGTGTTTGTCTTTCTCTGACTGACATTTCGCTTAGCATAATACCATCTAACTCCATCCACATCATTGCAAATGGCAAGATTTCATTCTTTTTTATTTGTTTTGTTTTGTTTTTGTTTGTTTCAATTTAGTTTCTTGACCTCAAAAAAATTTATTTTATTTTATTGTTCCAAAATTCATTGTTTATGCACCACACCCAGTGCTCCATGCAATATGTGCCCTCCATAATACCCACCATCAGGCTCGCCTCATCTCCCAACCCCCTTCCAACACCCTCAGTTTTTTTCTCAGAGTCCACAGTCTTTCATGGTTTGTCTCCCCCTATGATTTCCCCCAACTCACTCACTTCTTCTCTCCATCTCTCAATGTCCTCTGTGCTCCACAAGTAAGTAAAACCATATGATAATTGGCTCTCTCTGCTTGACTTATTTCACTCAGCATAATTTCCTTCAGTCCTGTCCATGTTGATACAAAAGTTGGGTATTCATCTTTTCTGATGGAGGCATAATACTCAATTGTATATATGGACCATATCTTCTTTATCCATTCATATGTTGAAGGGCATCTTGGTTCTTTCCACAGTTTGGTGACTGTGGTCATTGCTGCTATGAACTTTGGGGTATAAATGGCCCTTCTTTTCACTACATCTGTATCTTTGAGGTAAATACCCTACTACTGGGTATTTAACCCAAATTGCAGGATCATAGGGAAGCTCTATTTTTAATTTCTTAAGGAATCTCCACACCATTTTCCAAAGTGGTTGTACCAACTTGCATTCCCACCAACAGTGTAAGAGGGTTCCCCTTTCTCCACATCCTCTCCGATACTTCTTGTTTACTATCTTGTTGATTTTGGCCATTCTAACTGGTCTAAGGTAGTATCTCAATGTGGTTTTGATTTGAATCTCCCTGATGGCTAATGATGATGAACATTTTTTCATGTTTCTGTTAGCCATTTGTATGTCTTCTTTGAAGAAGTGTCTGTTCATGTTTTCTGCCCATTTTTTGACATGATTATCTGTTTCATGTGTGTTGAGTTTGAGGAGTTCTTTATAGATCTTGGATATCAGCCCTTTGTCTGTAGTGTCATTTGCAAATGTCTTCTTCCATTCCATGGGTTGCCTCTTTGTTTTATTGACTGTTTCCTTTGCTATGCAGAAGCTTTTGATCTTGATGATGTCCCAAAAGTTTATTTTGCTTTTGTTTCCTTTGCTTTTGGAGACATATCTTGAAAGAGGCTGCTGTGGCCGATGTTGAAGAGGCCACATGTGGCCGATGCATTCTTTTTGATGGCTCAGTAATACTCCATTGTATATATATTTTGAATTGCATAAATCCATACATTTTCCTCAATTGAACTTGAAACCCTGGATTGGATATTTCTTCCCTGCTACCTGAGTTCTAATTTACATGTTCATTTCTGTAATTACACACACAAACCATTATTGAATATGCACATGGCTGCATAATCAGCCCTTATACACACAGACTTTATTTATACACACATACAACATGCACATACACACAAACACACACACACACACCTTTTGATTTTACACTACCTAGAAAGACACATATGGACACATAGGACATACACATATCCCTTTGGATAATGTCTCCTAGTGCTCATGCCCTACCCCACATCCATGTAACTAAATGCACTTATACACATGCAGTCACACACAAATGCCAAGTTTCAAGAGTCAAATCAACTTTCAGGCCCTAAATGTGCCTGGTAAATTCTTTGGACTTCGCCCTAGGGACTGAGACTGTTGCTTGAGCAAAAGAGGGAGGATTTGCAAAGTAGGGAGAAGAATGTAGTACAATCAGAATGTAAAATGGGAGATTTCCCTATTAATAAAACAAAAGACTTTTTATTTTGTAGTCCCAATCTAAGGCACTTATCTACAAATATCTTCCTGACTACAATGTCACAACACTTTGGAAAACTTCCCCAATGAGCTTACCTTGGACATCCTGAAGCATGTCCTTCTTTCACTGTCAGAAAGTCCACATGGAGTACAGGAAAAGCAATTGAGTCCTGGAGACAGAGACCTAAGTTTGAAACCCATATCTGCTTCATAAGTTCTCTGAATATCAGTTTTCTCATGTGTAAAAAGATGATAATACTCACTACTTAGTGTTGTGGTGACAATTAAGTGTGCCAACATATGTAAAGTACCCATCACATTCTATGAGACAAAGTAGGCTTTCAATTAATGATAGGTTAAATGTTGTGTTATACTCTAAACACATGAGATGTTGCACAAAGCCAAATTGTCTAAAGAGTAGATGTGAGATGCTTTTACAGAGAAATAGCACTTCAGCTGAATTCATTGCAACATCAACAAAATTTGGAGGGGAAAAACAAAATTTGGGCTTTTGATAAAAATTGGGCAAGTATTTAGGAATTCTTTGGATGAGACTTTGATTTCCAAATAGCTATATTCTTTTTTATAAGATTTTATTTATTTATTTGACAGAGAGAGAAGTCACAAGTAGACAGAGAGGCAGAGAAAGAGAGGGGCAAGCAGGTTCCCCGCTGAGCAGAGAGAGCCTGATGTGGGCCTTGATCCCAGGACCCTAGATCATGACCTGAGCTGAAGGCAGAGGCTTACCCCACTGAGCCACCTAGGCACCCTCCAAATAGCTAGATTCTTGCTTTGCAGGGAGAATTTCTTTTTCTTTTTTTTTTTTTAATTTTAAAGGATTTTATTTATTTATTTGACAGACAGAGATCACAAGTAGGCAGAGAGGTAGGCAGAGAGAGAGAGAGAGGAGGAAGCAGGCTCCCCGCTGAGCAGAAAGCCTGATGCGGGGCTCGATCCCAGGACTCTGGGATCATGACCCGAGCCAAAGGCAGAGGCTTATGGTCCATACTTCCCAGCAAAGGTGGCAAATGGCAACCAAGAATTTGGAGATGTCAGCCAGTGTGACGATAGCCTTAAAATGTGTATTCTCAACAGTTTTTGTATTTTTGGTTGTCTGCAGAAAAATAAGAAAGAGATGTCTCAAAGATTGATTGATAATTTGAATAGCCACACATCAAACTATTAGGACTTTAAGTCTCTGTGACAGAGTGAGATACAAATTAACTTTGGAGTAAAATGCTTGGGAAACTTATAGAAGTCTTATAAAATCTATAAAATGGGTCAATATTAGTACTCATCTACTATCTTATTATAAGGACTAAATGAGATATTGAATGTCAAGTGCTTAGAAAAAGGCTTAGAACACCTGGTAATGGTAATTATTATTATTTTTACCCACCTCTTGAATTTATTGTAACAGTGAAATAAACACAGTGTAAAATATTATTTTTAATTTTATAAAGCATGTTTAATACCAGCTAGATGTATTTTGAGTGAGGGGAGCGGTTCTTACCTCAAATGTTCACTTTCAGCCAAAATGGACTTCTATAACATACTTTAATTAATTTTTTAAGTCTAAAAAATCAAAATGTGGGGAATGCTCCTTCCACTTTCTACTCCCCTCCCATCATCTCACCCAGCTCTACTGGGCTTCATTAAAGAGAACACTCCCACCCAGCCCCCACAAAATGTCAAAATGAACAATGACTTTACCCAGAAAATGCTTACCAGCAATATTTGCAAAACATCTGTGCTCATCTGTCATTCTTCTTAACCAAACA
This sequence comes from Mustela erminea, assembly GCF_009829155.1. Lineage (NCBI taxonomy): Eukaryota > Metazoa > Chordata > Mammalia > Carnivora > Mustelidae > Mustela > Mustela erminea. Next base: position 18,707,111 of record NC_045619.1, read on the forward strand.
TGGCCATCCTACAAAGCTGTAATAAAACATGAAATAAACCTTTCCATAAAACATTTAATAAAGCTGTAAAAGTTAAATAGCTCATAATAAGCAACCATAAAAAAAGCACATAGCCCAGTTCTTGATCATTAACTTTCATTAGGGCTTGGAGAAAAACCCAGGCCATTCTTCTAAACTGCCCAGCTTACAGTGTGGAATTGAATCAAGGGTATTGTTCCTGGGATTCTCTGCACTTTAAAGCCAAAGGGATTTCACAATTGTTTCATTGAATTGAATCTAAGATGATCAAATTCTTCTTACTGAGGTGAAATTAATTTGCCAAGAGACTTATTAAATTTCTTGGTTTGAGAAGAGAATGGATTTTTTTTTTCTTATTTCTCCATGTGATGTTAAGCAATAAGTAGATGTTGTTTTTGGCTGCTCGGCACTCAGTTTTCTTTCCTAACAGTGCCCTATTTCCTTTCAGAGAAGATTTCATTGTATGCATTGTTAGAGGTTTGGGGATCCCAAAAATCAGGCCCCATCTCTGTCCAGACAAGGATGAAGATGGAGCTATGCTAATCAGACCTTGTCTCCCAGGACTGCAGTGAGTCTGCTCAGGGTGAAAACATGGAAGGGAGGAACGGAATAAACAGCTGGTGCTCACTGGTTGTCTTACTCCTTAGTCACATCCAGATGGGTTTGTTCAATAGTTTCTGCCCTTGACCGCACAATCTTGCTCTGATTTCTCTGCTTATCAGAAATCAATCCTCTAGCCCTCTCTTTGATTTTGTAATAAACTCCTTTTCTGCTCAAGTTTTCTAGAGTCGTTTGCTATTGCTTATGCTAAAGGAATCGCTAAAGTGTCAAGTAATAATTATCATTGATTACTATTTATTTTCAAAAACAGAAAGACATGGTGCAAAGAAAACCACCAAAAGAAAGAATTATGCAATGATAATTTGTCTACCTCACCATTTTCCTCATCTCCCCCAAAAAAGTTTTTTTCTATTACAAATTGTATCTGAAAGAAATTAAAGAAAATGGCTGTCAAAACTGCAGAAAATACAAAAGGGAAAACATAAAACTCATATCAAAAAATTCAGCTGAGGAGGTATAGACCAGAAATTTCTATCCCACACAAAATGATTTTAAATCCCTAATAGCTGAGAACTTCATATAAATATTTGCCTAATGGCCTGAAAGGCACTGAGAAGAAATGAAATCCCTGTCAGTTGAAACCTTATAGATTACAGTTGGTGGCTCCAAATTGTTTGAGGTTAAGAGGATTTATAATTTATAAAAGACTAGTATTGTTAGCCCTTCCATAAAACAGCTACATCTCACAGGCTCATTTTTACCAGGAGCAGCTCCCTGGAGCCAAAATGATATACAAAATGGAACACTAGCTTCTATAGTCTGTTCAAATCCCTTCGTCTTTCAGGCCAAGTTAATTTAAGTGAAAAAAACTCAGAAACTTGGGAAGTAAATTGGTACTTAATACAATTCCATCAGATCATTTTCTTTCTCCTGAAGTCTTACTCACTGAAGAAACCTTAATTAAGGAGGAGGCAGGGAAGTAGTCTAAATGCATATGTGATGTATTAAATATCTGACAGAACATTTGCATACTGATCTCACTGGTGAGCCAGGATGGAGCACAAGCCTTTATCTAGACTCAAGGGCAGCTTGAACCCATCACTACCAAATAATGGCTGCTGTCTTTTTAAAACTCTCAGAGGTTCACATTGTAGATTTCCTTCCAGTTTCCAGTGGTATGAGAGACACCGCCAGTATAAATCTTGTTGTCACAAAAGAACAAGTTATAGTATATATTCAACCACACACACAAAAAAACTTTCAAATAACATTAAGTAAAACCCACAAAACCAAGAAGAATCAGAAGCAAAACTGAAACTCTGTCCTTAAGTCACCCCCATTGTGTTTAGATCTTGAAGAATATCAAACTCATCCTAGGGTATCACCAGGGCTGTGTCTACACAATATTAAGACAATAAGTCAAACTGGTTGAAAATGAAGAAGAAAAAAAGCAAACCAAAGAAAAAAGGGGCAAAAGGGGGAAAACCTTGTAGTTCAAGTCTGGTTGACAAAGGAAATACAAGCCAGTCTCCTTTTGTGAATTTTCATTTGTGTGTGGACCTAAATACCATGTGCACCCATCCACCCCCTCCCCTACCGTGCCACACACACAGACGAGATGCTGAAAGAAAGGGAAAATGAACTTTGGTGACACTTGGAGTTTTCTTCCCTAGAATCATGAGTTCTAAGCAAAGGTTTTTAATGAAACAAGTGTTACTATTACTTAGCTTAAGAATGTATATCTTCTTTTAATACATTTATGAATGAAATCAAATCACTTGACCTAAATAGTCAGGAGGCCTGGCTATCCCTGGGAACCCATTCTGAAAAACTATAAGCATTGACAAATCTGAAGCAAGAATGCTGGCTGTGCGCAGAAAACCTGATGGTTAAGGGCCTGAGTTTTAGAGCCAAAGAGACCTGGGTTCCAAACCCATCTAGCTGTCACTTGCTAGCTGTGTGATGTGGAACAGGAAGCTCACCTCTCTGAGTGGTGGATACTTCGCCTATTAAATGAGTGAAGTAACAACCACCTTACAGGATTGCCATGAGGATTAACTGAAATATTTGTGAAGCCTTTAGCCTGGTGTCTGGAGTGCGGTAAACCTTCCATAAACAGTGCCTACATCTGTGAGCATCAAACATTTCCAAAGAGAAAAAAATAAGACAAGGCCTCTTTAAGATAAAGACTGGAGGATGTTGAAGGTTTCTAGATGCAGAAAGAATTTGCTTTCATTACATGGAAAGTAATTTTCACTTAGGGAAAAGGCTGCAAAAGTGAATCATTCATTCCGCAAGTATGCCAACTATGTGGCATCAGGGAATTCAAAGATGAACAAGATAGAAATTGTCCCTTCCCTCCAGAAAATAACAGTCTAGAAGGCATGCACTCATGGAAATGGGCAATCACAAGGGTCCTATCTCTCACATAGTGCCCTGATGCCCCCCACAGCTCCACCAGAAACCACACCAGGCCCTCTTCCTATCTCACACTCCACTTCCTGCCAATCCAGGCAAAAGACTTGAAATCTTTGACCAGATCTTTCTGGGTCATAAGAGCTTCATAAGATGAGCAACCAGCTTCTAGCCTATGACTGTGCCTTAGAACTTGATGTGTCTTAGGCTACTGTTAGAAACTGAATTGTGTGTTAAAATTTGTACATTGAAGTCCTAACTCCCAATACCTCAAGTTGTGTATTTAAAGATAGGAAATTTACAGGAGCGATTAAGTAAAAATGAGATCATTTTAGGGTAGTCCCTAATTCAATCTAACTGGTATCCTTATAAGAGGAAATGTGGACACACAAAAAGAGACACCAAGGATTCACATGCACGGAACATCGTGAGAGGACACAGTGAGAGGACTGCCCTCTTCAAGCCATGGAGAGAGGCCTCAGGAGAAACCAAATGTGCCAACACCTTGGTCTTGCACTTTGAGCTTCTAGAGCCTTAAGAAAATATATTTTTGTTGTTTAAGGAACCCAGTCTGTGCTATTTTGTTGTGGCAGTACCACAAACTAATTCAGTTGCTCTCTAGGTGATGGCAGGAGAGAATAGGAGCTTTTGTGCCCCAAAAGGGACATACATGTACTGAATGGATGACAAAGGGTGTTGATTCTTTCATTTAAAATTTTTGTATTTAAATTCAATTTAGTTAACATATAATATATTATTAGTTTCAAGGGTAGTATTTAGTGATTTCATCAGTTGCATATAACATCTGGTGCTCATTCCATCAAGTATCCTCCTTAATGCCTATTACCCAGGTACCCCATTCCCCCCATCAACCTCCCCTCTAGCAAGCTTGTTTGTTCTCTATCATTAAAAGTCTCTTATGGTTGGCCTCCCTCTCTGTTTTATCTTATTTTTCCTTCACTCCCCTAGTTCATCTGTTTTGTTTCTTAAATTCCACATATGAGTGAAATCATATGGTATTTGTCTTTCTTTGACTGATTTATTTCACTTAGCATAATACCCTCTAGTTTTGTGTGGTATACACACACACACACACACGTATACACACACACACACACGCACGCACGCACACACACAGCTACAATGGAATATTACTAGGTCATCAAAAAGAATGAAAACTTGCCATTGGGTTCTACTTTTAAAAGAATGTGATACCCAGTGAAATGGGCCATCTCTCCAGAAAGGTTTTCTCTATAAGGGTACTGTCAAACATTGCTTTCACCCACCAAAGCACCTAATCACACATAACTACCAACAACAGGTTCAATGGGACATTTTCCCAACCAAATGAGACTAGCCAGGAGACTGCAATGAAATAGTGTCAGGCACATAATAATAATGGACTATATTTTACTGAACACATACTACATACTACATTGAACACATACTACAGTGACTGTTCTAAGCGCTTTACATGTATTAACAAATTTAATCTTCAGCACAAACTATGCATTAGTTCCCTGTCATTGCTATACCAAATTACCACAGACCAGGTGGCTTAAAGCAACGTTAATGTATTCTCTCACAGTTCTCAAGTCCACAGGCTGGACTAAAGACTGGAAGTCCAAAATTGAGGAATTGGCAGAGCCATACTCCATCTTACATCTGTAGGGGAGAATCCCTCCTTGCCTCTTCCAGCTTCTGGTAGTGGTGGGCTATGCTTGGCATCTGTGGCTTAGAGCAGCATCACTCTGGTCTTGCCCCCATTGTGACATGGTGTTCCTGTGTGTTTGTTTTCTTATAAGAATACCAGTTATTGGATTAAGACTCACTGAACTCCACTATGAGCTCATCTTAATATAACCAATTATATCTGCAAAGACCCTATTTCCAAGTAATATTACATGAAGTTTCAGGTAGATATGAATTTGGAGGGACACTATTCAGGCCAGCAGAAGTAGGGACTGTTATTGTCATGTCAGTTTTTGAGATTAAAAGACCTGAGCACAGAGATGAAACAACTTTCCAAGTTTGCCCGGATAATCAACAGCAGAGCCCAGATGCAGATCCAAAGTCCATGTTAACAGCTTCACTATCCTGCCTCTCAAAAAATATTTCCTGAATGAATAAATAACATGGTCACAAATGGCTGAGTTCCAGCATCCTCAATTATTGTGCCCTAATTTCCCTCCTCTCTCTGAGACCACTGCACCAGCCTCACAAATAATGTCTCTCTTTCTACTTTCTCCTTTCTCAAGTCTGTTCTCTGCATGACCTCCAGAGGTGAGTTTTCACAACACAGAAATGATCATCAATACTGAAAAGTTCTTATTTACAGTTCTTAAACATTGGAGTTAATAACTTAGCACAGCAGTCAATGTTCTTCACGCACTGGACTAAAAACTCTATGTGTGCAGGGACTGTGTCCATTTTTGCTCACCACTGCATCTTTAACAACATCCTCAGTGTTAGGGTCCATAATCAAAGGAGCGAGACTGATACAAAGCAAAGCTTTATTTCATGCCAAGCATCAAAAATCAAACTGACCGGTCAGGGCTATCTCTTGCAAAGAGGCGACCCCTCCCAGCCTCATAAACTAACTTTTATAGAGGTAGTTTAGCCAGGCTATACACAGGTGGCCAATGAGATTGCAATACACAGAGAAAACTACACAGTCATGCTAAGTCTGCCATACACAGAAAAAAAACTGCTAGGTAACACACAGGTGGCCAATTGAATTTCAATTTACCCTAGTAGATATATGCGCGCCCCACTGATTGGATGTCTTCACGTGTCCTGACCTGCCCTTGTATCTAGGCTTTGCAAGTAAGTTCCTCTGGGAGGGGCAGGGTCAATCTAAGTTTACTACATAGGGTCAATCTAAGTTTACTGCAACAAAATGGCTCCCTCTGATTAAGTAGGCCTTTACACTCAGGTCCCTAGTATTGACTAGTCTTTAAAAGTCATTATCAAGTGAATGGAAAGATGAATGAATGAATGAATGAATGAATGAACAAATGAACAATTTGGGCCCGCGTATATTTCTAGCCTTACATTCTGCTGCTTTACCTACAACCATTCTCTACCACTCAGACCTCCTCATTACTCATTTGCCTTTCCAGTGTTGTAGACATACTTGGTAGCTCATATCATGAACCCAGAGGATGTGCCCAGGTACCTTTGTTTACACTGTGCCCTGTGTGAGGTATATCATGCTCACTCTCAGGGCCTAGATCAAACCTCCCCTTTCCACTAGGTACATTTAGACCACACACACACATACATCTCACACACACAAATTGCTTCCACTAACAAAAGTGCCATCAAACTTTGTTATGTCACAAACACTGCATTTGGTTTTCTCTATGACATCTAGTTCTAAAAGGTTTCTTCCTATCTCCACTTTTGAGAGGTCCTTCGGGGGAAGAGGCTGTGTCTTTTCTGTTTGATATTATCAGTGTCTAGCACTGTGCTCATCAGAGTGGACACTCAATAAATGTTTTCTGGATAAACAACTGAAAAATAGTCTAATGTCAATGTGTACATAAACACAGATTTTATTTCTATTTTGACTAAGGTTTGACTGTACACATACAGAATCCAATTCCCAAATGATGAGGCAACTTCTTGGCTTTCAAAACTACCCAAGCACAGATGTCACACAGCTAAGGAAAGGCTGAAGCTGAAATTCGGATTCAAAAACCTATCTTGGGTAAACTTATGAAGATGCACTGTAGGCACCTGCCACTCCCTGAACACTTATTTGCCTATGTGATGCATAAATAAGATGTAGAGATGAAGAAATTGCCAATGTGATTCCAGCACAAAGGACTGCCTTTACATCATTAACATAGTTTTATAGCTTTGTTGTTTTTAATCAATTACATGTGGAGTCCATTTCAGTCCATTAATAAGCCTATTTAGTCACTTCTCATTTAATGTAATTATGGGGATAGTGTGGCATGGAGTTGAGAGCATGGAATAGGAATCAGAGAAACCAAACATGCTCTAGTGTCCCCTGTCTTTAATATGTATGTGAGCATGTAAGGATATCAGGGTGGCTCAGTAGGCTCAGTGTCTTCCTTCAGCTCAGGTCAAGATCTCAGGGTCCTGGAATCAAACCCTGCATTGGGTTTCCCGCTCAGTGAGAAGTCTGTTTCTTGCTCTCCCTTTGCCTTCCCCCCAACTCATGCATGCACACACTCTCTCTCTCAAACAAAGAAATAAAAAAAATCTTTAAAAAAAAATATGTATGTGAGCATGTAGGCATGTATACATGCATGTGTTTCCCTCCCTTGGCCACCCATCCTCCTCTTTTTACCGAGTCATTTCATGATCTCCTTCACAAAGAGACTCTTTAAAGAGTTATTTACATATATTTATGCATGTGTCCCACTTCCTCACTTCACATTCTTCCCAGAACCACAATTAGGCAGCTGTCTTCTCACACCCAGACCATTCATACCAAGTTCAACATTGTCCTCCATATTGTCAACTTCCTGCCCTTATCTTACTTGGCTTTTCAGCAACAAAGGTCCTTATGTTTTCTACACATAAGGACCACCTTCCTTGTTTGAAATATTTATTTTCTCTCTTGGCTACTGTTAACTCCACTTTCTCTTAGTTCCACCTCCCTGCTATCTCCCAGGCTGTCCACCTGACCTTGAAATCCTGCTGTGTCTTAGGACTCCAGCTTGTTTTCTTTGTCTTTCTGTCTGTCTCTCTATCATTGGGTCCTGTCCAGTGGTCTTAATGCCATATGTACACTCACAACCCTGCCTATCCTGGCTTTGTCTCTGGACTTCTTACTCCTCTAACAGTCCCCTCGTCAGACAGAGATTAGAAGAGAAGTAAGCATGGACCCCATACAGTCAGAGTACCTGACTTAGAATCCTTACTTGCCATTTATTTGCTTCAGAACTTCGGGAATTTAAGAACCTATTTCCTCATCTATGAAATAGGAATAATGCCTCACATGATTAGGATTCTTTTAAAGATTAAATGAGTTGACACATTTAAAATATATACCAGTTCCAAGAACATGGCAGACACTCAGTAAATTATAGCAATTATTAAGACCAGAAGTAGCAATTGAAGTATGTTCTCTTGATGTCAAACCTCTAGATTTTCCTTTAAAAACTCATTTCTACTTATGACCCTATCATATTACTTTATCTTATTTTCTTCATAAAACTTATTACTATCTGAAATTTCATTACTTGTGTCTTACCTATTTACTGTTTGCCACACCTCCAGCTAGGAAGATAGGATTTAAGCTTCATGAGTGTAGACCCATGTCTGTCTTGTTCACTGCTGTGATTCTACCATCTCAAAAGTGACTTGTATTAACACATAGTAGATGTTCAATATCTAGTTGCTAAATGAATATATTAATGAATTAACTGATAAACAATTTGACTTGGACTTGATATCTACACCTAGCATTTACTAGCTATGGGACATTAAGGAAACATTTAACCTTTATGAGCTTTAACTTTCTCACCTTAACTATTCAACAGAGTTACTGTGAGGGCTAAGTGCACTTAACATGCTTAGTACAGTGCCTGGTTCAAAGTAACTATTTTTCATTATGTGATAATGAAAAAATGAAAATAATCATTTGTATGAATCACAGAATAGTCTTTAAAGGAGTTGGAATCTAAGGAATCTGAAGCAAGATAGTGCCGAATTTTTTTTTTAAATGTAGTATATAGAATAATAGACTTTTAGAACTAGGAGGAACCTTCAAGAAGAAACTTTTTTATTCATTTCATGAGTATGCAAAGGTGCAAACTGATGCCTGGATAACTAGGTGATTTGTCCAAGATCACAGACTTAGAAATAGAACTAAAATCCAGGTCCCCTAACTCTAAGTCCATCATATATGATATAGTGCCTTAACTTTTCCCAATTATTTTGCTTTGATAATTAAGCTACATGAACATACTTCATACATAAGCTTCATGTTGAATTCCTTTTCAAATAAGAATAAATTATAACTACTTGAAAAGTATTTCTATTGCTGAAAAGATGTGAAAAGACATACAGATATCAACATATACACACCCAATATTTCTTTCTTCATCATTTCTCCATTCATTCTTTGATCACCTATTGTAGGTTCAATGTTGTGTCTGATGTGGAAGAAAACAAGTGGAAGACACAGTCCCAACTTTCAAGGAGTTTTGGGCACAATTATCCATGTTGGTTACTCAACAAATGCAGTGGGTTACCCAACCAAAATATGTTGAGCCTCTGCCCTGTGCCAGACACTTTGCTAGGTTCTAGGAATGCAGTGGGGGGTTAGAGTGAGGTTACACTACCATCACAAAGAGAACCAAAATAATTCAGTGGTTTGAAGAAGATTGAAGTAAATTTCTTTCTAGTATGACAATTTGAGGTAAGGTACAGGTTAGTGGGAAGTTTGATTCCACTTGGTCATTTGGAGATTCAGGTTTCTTCCCTCCTCCCCACCATTCTCTGAGGCTTTGTTTTGCATCCTCCATGCAGTGGACACTGGGTCACAATTGATTCCAGCTGGCAAGAACAGAAAAGGAAAATAAAATGCCCACATTCTATTTGTAGAAACTTAAACATGTGGCCACACACAACTACAAGGGAGGCTGGAAGATGTAGGTGTCTGGAAGTCAATGAGCCTGGCTATAATTCTATCACTGTGGATGAGAGGAGGAAGTGTTTGCAAAGATAGCTTACTGTCTCGACCTCAGTGGATCAAACCTTCCCATTTTCCCTACTATGTATGCCCATAATCTAGATGGGAGACAGAAAATAATAAAATCCTTATGAACTATGATAAATATCATGAAAGAAACACATATGGGCCCTGGGAGCATAGAATGGAGAGACTAACCTGGTCAAGTCCGGAGCATTCAGGAGGCAAGAGCAGCCTATGGAGAGTCCAGACAGCAGATGGGGGATGGCTTCAGACTCTGGAGCTAATCAGAACATTCATATTTCAGTCTTAGCTCTAGAACTTTCTAGCTGTGTAATCTTGAATGAGTTATTTTACCTCTTGTGCTTTATTTTCCTCATTTGTAAAAAAAGATTGAATAATAATTATTTACTTAAAAATATGACTAATTATCTAACATTATTATGCCATAAATTTTATTATTATTATGTTATAGTTATCATAATCATTATCATTATTATATCATAAATTCCTTGGTATGAAGATTAATTTTAAGTGCTAAACTACAGACACATACCAAATACAGCTAATGCTTTTCACAGCATTGGGGGACATGCAACAGGAGGTCAGGAATTTAGCAAGTAGTAATTTATGTGAGTTACCTAGTGGTGAGTACTTAGTATTTTCTGGCAAAAGCACAGGCATTTCTTATGCTAAGTAATCCAAGAGTTTCTATGTTTTTATATTTTAGTCTGTAAAAAAGCCCAACCTTGACTAAGTGTGTCCTATCTATATGCTGAACGAGGAGAAATGTCTAACTAGTAAATCTCTGAGCGGTTGCCACCAGAGTAGGTACAAATAAGGTTATTTGTAAATTAGACATTTGCTTGGGAAGTATCAAAGGGTTGTAGATAGGAACCTCTGTCCATACACTCAGGTGAATATTCATTCCTACTCTTTTGTGCCTATTTCCTTGTGTTTTAGAACTTAACTAATTTCAGTTCTAAGTCTTCATTACACTGTGCAGTTAGGATATTCAACCATGGTTTTGGGGTCTCCTCTCACATCTGGCACTAGATAAGCTTTGGTATTTTAAGGAGCACCCTATAACAGGGAAGCCCCTTTATTCACCAATCACTATAGAGACCAATTCACTCTGTGATTTGTGCTTTTTCTGTTCAGGTGGTTCCCTCAGGTTGTGGGTTTGTGACATGCCTCTGGGGAGCTTAGTGTTTACTCTTGCCTCCTCTGCCACTGTTCCCTCCGGGATCCAGCCACCTTCTTGAAGCACTGCCAGGGAGGGATGGTGAGGAAAAGGATGTTGTCCACTGCTCACAGAAACCACAAACATCTGCCATTTCTACTGTCTGAGAATTGTTTTTTTTGGTCTAGGAGAATCTCACTCTTTATGGTTCCCTCAGGGCCATTCTTTCTATCCTCAAACTCTCCAGACTACAGCCTTAGAAAATTTCCTCAACGGCATGGAATTTTGTAAACAAAAGTCAGAAAAGGTAATTGTTTACACCCTTTGTTCCCTGCCATAAAACTCCCTGAGAAAGGGAAGCAAGATTCCACTGCCTGCTTAACTGGGGGACAGTGAAAGAAAAATTCAGAAAGAAAGATGTGTAGAAAAATCATCTTGCTACGTTGACACCTGTGTTTCTGTCCCACTGAGGAAACATTTTCATCAGAAACTCTTTCAAAATTGTTTCACTCAGAGATTAACCTTTTTCTTTCTGCCCTGAGACCCTGGGACAAAGTACAGGACTCCAGCAGCAGCAAGCTGACTACTTGAAAAGAGGAGACACTCAAATGCAGAGGTCATGACTGTTCATTTTACCTTGTGCTGATTTGTTTCCATTAACAGTTGAATTGGTTATCAATGATTACAATTCTGGGGTTTTCACATTAAATCAAGATACCTGACATTTCTTTTGGAGGAAAACAAAAACCAGACTCTCAAAATACTGAATCTGTATTGTCAAATAACAACACTGAGACTGAGTTGTGGCACCTCCTTTAGATGGAATACATGCCCTCTGATTTCCCACAGAACCCAATACCCCTAACTCCCTAAAATCCAGTTGTGGTGACAGATGACAGGTATCATCATAATTAGTGATGCCATTTTTTTAAACTGTAGAATTAAGAAGAAAATAACTATTTTTTAATGGATTCCTGTTCCATGTAGAGAAATTAAAGACAGACAAGAGGAAATCTTTGCTTTAAAAAAGTGGGAATGAAAAATTTCCTTGTGCAAATTAAAAATAATCCTACTTGTTTAATAGGCACATGAAGTGAGTCTGAGTCCAAGAATAAAACTTAAAAGTAGGTTGCCAAATAAAATATAAAATAACATTTGAATCTCAGATAATGGATTTTTTCCTTTGTGTAAGTATATCTTAGATATTGCATGAGACATACTTAAAACAATCATGGTTTTTCTAAAACTTCAATGTAACTGGGCATCCTGGGTTTGTTTATTTATTAAATCCAACAACCCTATTTATGAGGTCATCAGAAAACAAATATGCCTCCAGGTTCCCTTTATTGTCTTATTAACTTTTTGCTATGGTTGTGTAGGGAAAGTAGAAGAAAAGTACCTAGAGTATCAGGAGCTGTCAGAGAACATTTGGCAGAGTGCTGGAGAAAAACAACCTCCTTACATGTAGAGAGTACAGATGTTATTTCAAATGTGGGCATGGACATTGAACAAGTGCAGATGAAGAAAATGAAGCTTCTCTTTCCAGCAGAGACCATGGCATTAAAGGGAATGAGTCTTGGATGTGAACATTAGAGACCATAAGAACATAAGGTCCCAGAACAGGATCAGCAGAAAGTGGGAAATTAAAGGAAAAATACATCTGGACCAGCCCAGGACAGAGACAATTCCTCCACCACACCTAAAGATCTTAAACAAATGAATTTGCTTAAATTCGCTGTTCTTCTATCTCTCTCTCTCCATTAAAACAAATTTTTAAAATGAAATTGATTTCTGTCTTGAAGTATCAATGAGAAGATAAGAATGAGAGCACCTCTGCCATTCTGTGACCTATCATTGAGAGGGTAGAGAAGGACATGGGAATAAACTGTTGCATGGAGCGTGGTAAGTCTGTGATAGAAGTAGGTATGAATGCTACAGGGGAGGGAATTCTATTCAGATCTGAGACACTCTTGGAAGGCTTTCTTTAACAGGTAATAACTGAAGGGAATGTTCAAGAATAAATTAAAGTTAAGTGAGAAAAGTGAAAAACTGCATTCCAAGCAGGGAGGTCATTTTGAGGCCAGGAGAGCCCTCATATTGCCTAGAAAGCAATTCATTAACTGGCAAGTGCCAGAGAGGGAGCAGTGACAGATGAGACTGAAAAAACAGATACAAGCAGGTCACCAAAGCCTTGTGTGGCCATGCTCAGGATCTCAAGCTTTCTTTTGTAATCACTACCAAGCTCCTGAAGTCTTTTAAATAGGAGTGACAAGGTCTAATGTGAACTTTAAGTCAACTGTAAGGAAAGAAGCAGACAGAGCAGCTACAGGGAGACCACTTACAAGATTATCGCAAAAGTCAGTGAGGGATGACCAGGGCTTAAACTATAGCAGCAAGAAAGAAAGTGAAGGAATGAATAGATTTACTACATCATATGGAGATAAAACCAATCAGATGTAGTAATTGATTGAATGGGAAAATATGAAGAATCTTGGCTAAGATCAAAAAGCCGAGGATGAATTCCAGCTTGGATCACTGGGTGATGCCAACCAAAATAGGGAATACCAGAGAGGGAAGAAGATGAATTTGGCTTTGGATATGCCAAGTTTCTAGATGCCTGTGGAATATCCAGATGGAGATAATACGGGAAGTGGTGCTGTTTGTAAGACCTTCAAAGTCCTAGGCACACTTATTTCTGGAAGCCCCATCCCACATCATAGCAAACATATTAAAATGTACCCACATTCCACATTAAATTTAGCTTTTGCAATAAAAAAAATTGAGAGCATTTTTGTAATCTTGATTTTTTTAATTATTTGCAATACATTTAATTTTTGATTATTTTGATTTTTTCAATTGTTTACAAATTGAATATTTTAAATAATAAATTTACTTTTGTAATAAAATTAACAAAATGTTATGTTTTAAATAACACATTAATTAAGCTTTTGCAGGGTTGTTTTAATATTTTTGAAGTTTATCATTTATTTATTTAAGTCTCACAGGTTTTACTAGGCCTTTGAAAAGTTCACAGTCTCCAGCATGAAACCAATCATGCCTGATAGAAAACTATCCAGTGAGCAGACAGTTGAACATATTAGTCTAGTGCTCAAGAAAGATATAGTTTTATGAGACAAAAATACATAAATTTTAAAAGTAAATTTAATTGCCTCAAGATAACATATAAATTGAGAAAAGAACAGGAAAAAAAGAAAGGAAAAGCACCAATATCTAAGAGAAGGTAAGAGGAATAATTCACAACGGAGATGGTGAAAATGGTGAGAAATTTGGGAAAGAAGGAGATCGGAGAACCGAGGAGCAAAAAAAATTAGAGATCTCAGTCGATCATTAAAGTGGCGCCAAAGGAAGTAGAGTGATCCATCCAATAAAACAGACAGAAAGTGTCTAGAGACTGGGCTAGTGATCTTAGCTAGTGTGGGGAGGCCACCATATCCTAGAGATATTATCTCTAGGAACAGAAAGTCAGAAAAACTTAAGTTTGGGAAGGTTGAGAAATGAAAGACAGATGAGAATGTAGAAGTAGCAACTGTGGAATTAAGATAGGACAAAGAAAGGCCAATAGTTGGAGGGTGACATTGCCCAAGTAAATTAGCTGGCATTTGTTTGTTTAGATTAGGAAATTTTTGAGCACTCTTCTGAGCCCAGAAGAAATCTCCAACACAGATGAAAATATTAGAGTTAATAAAGAAAGGATGAATTGGTGGAATGATGACCTGGAAGAGGAAGAAGACTGGAGCAAGATCTTAGGACCAGTGTCTCTCTTGATGGGTAAAAGGGTATCTTATCTCCTGGGGTGACAGCATATAGACATGCTGATTGTTTGGACTTCAACATACGTTCATTTGTACCATTATTTCTCTATTCCTGTCTCCCAACAAGACCGTGCAGGCCCAGAAAAAGACTGCCTTTTAATCCAGTCCTTTGCTTCTTTTCTGTTTCATTTGGAGGTAGTTTCCTGGGCAGCATGGTTAAAGGACATTAGAGATCATTTACAAAGTCCTTTCCTGGCTGCATGATTAAAGGACATTAGAGATAATGTGCAAAGTTCTCTCTCTTTCAGTTTTTTTAAGAAGAAATTTCAAAGAATATATGTTTGTTTTCTAAGAACATCATAGTGGAAAAGATTCTCCTGGTTCCAGGGGCAAGAGTCTTTCCAGTAATTCACATAATCAGAAGAAGAAGATGAGAGAAGAAAGAAGTGGAGGGTCTGTAACCTAAGAGAAATTGAATTCCCCTTCTCAATCAGTTACATATCAATTATCTATACATTTATCCAAACGCTGTTTAGCTCTATTTATTATTCACTCATTCAATAAAAATGCGTGTGGGCTTGGCACAGAGGCTCTAGGTTCCTATGCAAAGTGACAAATTCTGAATGAATATTATTCAATGTATAGCACCGTTCTTCCTTTTTTGCCCTCCAATACTTCCTTCCAAATTTGAAGGGTGACCCACTGCTCAACAGTTCTAGGATTTGATGAACAATTCTCTGCTGACCCTTTCTCAAGCTTTTCCTCCTCACCACAGAACAGATACAAATACAGTTCACTTTGAAAACTCTGGGTTTGGCTCTGGAATGGGAGTGGGTTTGGATTGGTAGTGTGGCATGAGCTGCAGAAGATGAGAAATGAGCATACTGACGTATTCTCCTATTAGTCAGAGAAATTCTAAGAAACTGTTCCCAAAGAGAGGTGGTAAGAGGATTTTTTTTTCTCCTCTATTAGACTTATATAACTCGTAAAATAACAGGCTGCCATTTTAGAATAGTTGGTGTTGGCATGCTGTTGTGAAAATTACATGAAACTATTCTTTTTAGAAAATATTACTTCAGGTTTTAGGTTAAAGTTTGATGCCAAACACAGATGAGTAGTTGGTTTACACAATTATCGCCTTTTTCTTAGAAGTAAGGGCAAAACCTCAAAACATGCCACAGCAGAAAAGCTATTTCTGTCACTGGCTAACAATTGAAGGACATCCATAAACCTTTGGAAATTAATATCCCCCAGGAAAATCCATTTGACGAAAGTCACAAGGAAGTTATTAACTAGAGTTAAGTCACTGACAAGAGATATTATTAATGATCTCATCAAAATTTCAAGTGCATTTGACTATCACATTGCAAGCCTTATTATTGACGACTCAGAGAATATTAAATTATTCTACAGTAGTTACTTGGCTAGAGATCAAATGAAAAAAGATAAAAAGCTAAGTTCTAGGTAATTCCATAATTCTTTACTCTTCACACAATTAAAAAGTTAGTCATTAGCCTTTCTGTCTCCCTCTCCCCTAAATCTACTGATTGCTAATACAGTTGGTCCTTTTTAATTGTTAATTGTTCCCTCTTCCTTTTCCAAATGCTGATGCAGGCAGGATGAAAGTCAGAAAAATCCTCCAAGCTTTGGTTTTCCAGAAGCAGCTCAGGAAACTTAGTTTATTTTCAGATTGGAAGAGACACTTTCAAGTACACTGGGTCTCTAATTGCCATCCCTCAAAGACATTTTCCACAAGGGAAACAAGCATTCTCTTTCCCACTCAATTCTCTCTCTCTCTGAGATCTTGACCAAACTTTCAAGTTGATACCAGGTTAAATTCCATGTTTTGCCCTTATTAATGTTCTCCATAAGTGCTAATGCTTGACCAAGTACTGATGTTGGGTAATAAGTTATATATAAAGAGATACAGATTCTTAAAATAACACCTTTTCAAAAATAGAGTATTTTATAAGACCTTTCTAAAGTATAAGTTTATCTGTTTAGCTAAGACAATTTTCTCCCCACTTCAGAACCCCTAGTTCAGGAAACATTTAATGGATTTCTACTACTCATGTAGCTCTGTGTGAGGAGCTAGAGAGACAAAGGTAAATGTGAGATTATTCCTAGCATTCAAGAAAATCCAGAAATAAAAGCAGCCATTTGACACTATGTGATAAGAATGATATATACAGGTGATATGCCAGGAAGTCTGGGACATGGAAAAGAGTAGAGTACTTACCCAATGTGGAAGAAATGAAGGAGAGTTCAAAGAAAGCAACCTGAAGGGGATGATACCTATGCTGAACTGGAAGAATGAGAAGGAATTATGAAGGAAGGAAGGAAGCTTGCATTCATTAGTGTCTACAATAGCCAGGTACTTTACACATGGTTTTCTGGAGGAAACAGTATTGTGCTCTCCTATTTGTAGATGAGGGAAACTGAGGTTCAAAGAGAGTATATAACTAGCAAAGGACAGACTTGGGATCCCAAGCTTACCCTTATAACCACGATAGTCTTCTCTGATATCAACCCTCTGTTCTTGCTCCCTAGGTCCACCACTCTGATCTCTGCAGAACTTTTAGACAATCCCTCTACAAACACAGACTTGGCGATCCACTTGGTATAGTTTGTTTCAACCAGTGTTCTGTGAGCCACTATGGATGGCCACAGACCATCAAGTGTTTTCTAAGACAAAAGCGCCCTACGGAATCGGGCATCTCTCTCTCCTCTAATGCATGGCATTCAACCTGTGAACCACTTCCTTTGGTATTTTATTAAACCATGCATTCCTTGCTAATTGGTACATTCATTTGTAAAAATATAAGTGATAAATTCCCCCTTGTGCAGCTGGTCAGAGGATTCTTTCAGAGGAAGGACCAACCTTAATAGGAAAATGTTTGAGGGGCAATCTTGGGATAAGAGCACCTCTGGAGCACACATGTCAGTTGCTACCAGAGCTTCAAAGAAAAGAGCTTCACAAATTCAGCTAAGACAAAGAAAAATTAGTTATTCCTGAGACAGCGGAGGAGAAGCGGGGGAAAGGTGAGGAGGAGTGTAGGTGAAAGGGGCAAAAGAAACATATGGTATGATGTGACTTTTCTGTGACCCTCAACTTCCCAGCTAAATCTCTTGTCACACTAAATCCTCATTGAGATTATTGGACTTTTTGTGAAAGCAAGTAAAGGAGAAGCTTCTATATGCAGAAGTCCAAGCATCAGGGGTCCCAAAAGATGAGCTATAATTCTCAAAGGGACTGCCAAGAAGAGGGGAAATGTTTGATTTCTAGAGGTGTGTGTTTTGATCCATCATGGCATTTTCTTGCTGTGGTCATTTTTAATCGTGATGAATTTGACAACACCATAAAATTCAGCAAGTTTCACTATTAAAAATTTAGATTTTCTTGAAAAACAGTTAATAGTGTGGCAACTCTGGGCCCACAGTCCCACAAGAAATAACCTATGGAAGTTGGTTTTCCCTGTTAGATGAAGCACATACTATCCAGTTTGCCACAATTCTCACTATTCCATACTACCCTATGTAACTGAGTAAACCTAACCAATTTCCCTCATTCACATTATCTATCTGACCCCAGTAGACTTTTGAATTTGCCACCCCAGCTGTAAGGCTGAGAAACTACCACAGATCTCTTGGTGGTGCAAATTGTGGTGGCTGGCAATTTCTTCTTGAAGAGAAGAGTTAGAATATTAAGCTTTGTTTCTGCAACTAGAGAAGGAGGCAATACCTACCAAGTATTAATTATTAAGTAGGTAATTTAAATCTTCTAATCCTCACAAAAACCCTCATAGGGGGTTATTTTACAAATAAAGAAACTAAGACACATGAACGTTAAGTACTTTGGCTAAATTCAGCCTTCTATAGATGAGGACTGGGATGTGAATCAGGAACCCCAAGAACTCCAAGGATCCCACTCTTCCCTCAATTCTTAGGCTTTTACTGGATTGTGAGATCTCCTGCTTTTTGTTTTCTCCCACCCTGCCCCAGCTAATTGCCTAGACAGTTGTAACATTTTTTGAGGTAGCAAATTGTGCAGAATGTTTTGGCTATGCCCAAATCCTTTTGACTCTAAGCCAACCATTATTGGAGAGTTGGCAAATTCTGGTAGCCTCTCCAGAAGCTCTTTCCTCTTAGTTTATGTATGTGCCTCTGTTCATGTCATTCCATAATATAACCAAGTTTTGGAATAATGGTAGGTCAGAGGGAAGATGTGGAACATGGATGAGCCTGGCGAGGTATGTTCACAGGGACCATCCTTTGAAAGTCATGTAGCTTTGAAAACAATCACTGAGGAATTGAGGTTGAAGTGGAAGAAAGGAAAAGAGAATGCACAGAGAACGAGGAGAGACCCCTGGTTAAGAATGGGGGTAGATAAAAAAGAGGGAGAAGCAGAAAAGGAAAAGGAGAAAGACAACTATGTTTGAGTAACTGAGAGGGACAATGTTTCCCTGCAAACAGAAAACTCTCCACTGAACAGAGGAAAAAGAACTTTAAAGTTGAGGGGTAGGGGTGCTGTTGGTGTGGAGAGAAAGAGGGAGAGAGAGAAGAGTGCTTCACTGTTGATTTCAGGCCATCTCTCCCCATATCTTGACATCACAGCACTATGTAAATCCTTTCCTTACCTCATTTAACATACCCAGCCTCCAAGGGCAGGCATTCTGTTCCTCTCTCTAGCCCAGGACTGGATAAATCTTCTTTTCTTTGCCACTTTGTCACAAGAAACAAGCTTGATTTTTTTTTTAAGAACTTTGTTATCAGGGTACCTGGGTGGCACAGTTGGTTAAGAATCCAACTCCTGGTGTTGGCTCAGGTTGTGATCTAGGATCATGAGATGAGTCTTGCATGGGGCTCCACATTCAGCACGGAATCTACTTTAGGCTCTCTCTCCCTCTCTCGCTGCCCCTCTCCACTCAAATAAATAAATCTAAAAAAAGAAAGAAAAAGAGAAAGAAAAAGGAAAGAAGGAAGGAAGGAAGGAAGGAAGGAAGGAAGGAAGGAAAAGGAGGGAAGGAAGGAAGAAAAGAACTCTTTTCGGAGTCAAGCATAAACTGAAAGAAATATACAAAAGCATGGCAAATGGATAAACATACCACCACGATGCTCTAAACTTCAGATAGCTAAATCTGATCTGCAAGTTGCCTGATCCACCCTGAATTCTTTCATTCAATTAACTGACATTTATTAAGTGTCTATCGCATGCCAAACACTGTTCTACGTGCTAGGTACAAACCAGTGAGCAAGACAGGGAAGTCCCTATACTCAGATTCCTTTCTCCTTTCATCTTTTGGTCAGACATCCCATACGACCACCTTGCTTTATTTCTTTCTGTCTGTTTCTGCTTAGGATATTTAGTCTGATAGTGACTAGAACCCAGTTCAAATCAGTTTAAGCAAAATTTGGAATTTACTGGCTCATATAATGACAGGTTTCCCCCATTATCTGAAAGCAGTGTGTTCCTATGAAGTCTTTTGTAAGCCTTAATGGCATAAAGGGAAGAATCCCCACTTTCCAAAAGTTTGGTTTATATCACTTTGCTATTATAAAACATCTTCCTCAAAATGTCACAATACATAGAATAACTTGAGCGGATCTTCAGGGTATTATGCTGAGTGCAAAAAAAAAAGCCAATCACAAAAGGTTATATACCATCACTATTCCATGTCTATGATATCCTCAAAATGACAATTTTATCCACACCTTTGATGAAATTACATACAACTCGGGACGCCTGGGTGGTTCAGTTGGTTAAGCCGCTGCCTTCGGCTCAGGTCATGATCCCCGCCAGGGTCCTGGGATCCAGTCCCGCATCAGGCTCCTTGCTCCGCAGGGAGCCTGCTTCCCTCACTGCCTCTGCCTGCCTCTCTGCCTGCTTGTGTGCTCTCTCTCTCTCTCTCTGGCAAATAAATAAAATCTTTAAAAAAAAAAAAGAAGAAGGAAATATTCTTATTTTAAAAAATTACATACAACTGTATAGACACATTATACTAATATGAATTTCTTGATTTTTGATATTATACTATACTTAAAATGATGTAACTACTGGATGAAACTCAGTGGAAGGTATGAAGAATTCTTTGTATTATTTTCAAAACTTCTTGTGTACCTGTAACTATTTCAAAATAAGTTGAAAAAACAAAAAAATCCACTTTGGTAATAAAGAGTTATTCATGGGTTAAAAAAAAAAAAAAATTCAGCTTAATACGAAAAAAAAACTTCATTAGTACAGTAATAGACTTTTTCATAAATTCTCTTTGGATTTTTTTTCTATCAGTGAAAACAGGTACTAACATAGGTCTTCACAAAAGCAAAGTGGCATAATGTGAACTTTCAGAAAGTAGGGGATACTTATAATATGTTAGTTTTCCGTATGGCTAGATCTAGCATTCCAATGCTTTTCTTAAGGAGTCCCCTTTTTTCCTCAATCCTGGACACCTCTTCTTGGCTTTATTTTCAGATAGACATTCTTTGTATGGTAGTGGGATGGTTGCTGGCAGCCCTAAGTCTACTGTGTAGTGCAATTCCCAAGAAAAAGAGGAAGCATTTTTATTGATAATACCAGTAAAAGTCCAGTAGAGATTTCTGATTGGTCTAGCTTGGGTCAGGTGACCGACCTTGAACAAACTAAGCTAATTTCAGTCTCATATTGTCCCAACTTAAATATACAGTGACAGTCACAAACATGAATCTACAAATGACGATCAATTCACAATAGATAATCCTTACTCCTTTCTCTTCTCAGTTAATTAAGATCTAAGCATCAGATTTTTGAGGGCCATATTTGGAAATTAAAGGGAAGAATGTGTGTTCTTAAATAAGACTAGCTTCAAGGACCCTCCCCATGAAGAACAGGCTCACTGACCCAGCTCCCATCTTATCCTGTCAGTGTTTAAAGGTCTCCTCAGTTGACACCGATGTGTCTTCTTCGCTTTTGACAGCATAGTAGTTGGTCTATAGCAGGCACTCCAAAAGTATGCCTGAATTGTCCTGGTGAATGGAGAAAAGAGGGAAGAATAAGAGGAGAAGTGAGGAGAAGAGGGGGCGGGAGGGGAGCAGAGGGGAGAGGAAAGAAGGACAAAGGAGTAGGAAGAAGTAGGGAAGGAGAGCAGAAGGAAAAGGAGAGGGTGGTACAGTAGTGTTCAGAGCCCACACCCTGAAGTCCAACATCCTCATGTTCAAATCCCACACTGCCATTATCCTGAGGACATGGACAAGACATCAAATACCCTAAGCCTTAGAGCCATCAGAGTATAATGGATACAACCATACCTTCCTCATTGGAATCTTTTGAAAATGACATTCAATGATGATTGTAATGCTCTTTATCCCAGTTCCTGATACATGACATTTGTTTAATGATAACTCCTAACATTACCCTTCTTTCATGCCTATTGTTACTGTTGGGGTGGGGAGGTTACAGGGATGGGCCAAGTGAGGACCACCAGAGCCTCATATGCCTCTCAGAGGTCATGAAGAGCTCTCTGAAGAGGTTCAAAATGTGTTCTGGAAAGAAAATGAAGTCTGCTACCAAAAAACCCAGACCATTTCTAGAACCCAATCCAAACCAAACCTTCTTGAAGGTCATAACGTGTTCTGAGGTTTCATTCCACTATTTTTCACTTATACAGTCCTCAGCTCTGCCAGGGCTGAGTTAGGATTTGAGCTCAACATAGCCAAATACCACAAGGGGGAAAAAAAGCCGAAGCCCTTTGCCCTGAATGTATTTCCAGGCCAACAGGGCACTGAAAGCCCTAGAAAGCTCCAGGTATCCTGCGACCCCAACATCCACCTCTTCAGAGGAGCTTCAGAGCGTCATTCTGATGGCCTTGGGGTGCTGACGGCAGTCTCTGGCTTCCTCTGTTACCTCCACAGCCACAGATACAGAAAGGGCTCACAGCAGTTCTTGTGCTCCAGCAACCTAACCACAGGCTTGGTGAGAAGGGAAAGGCTGCCAGAAGTGGGATAAATTGACTAGTTTTTCCAGAAAGTATCTTCTCTCCGTCAGGGCCAATGTAGAATGTAGTCTCAGAGCTGATCCATGCCCACTTCTTTATGGAAAAGAATTCCCCAGTACTTGGTACACTGCATATTCAATTATTAGCTTCTTGTAAAAGTAACTGTATGGAGAGTCCAATGTGATGGGTTCATTGAAGAAACTAAGTAAGACAACTGCTTATAGAAAGTGGGAAGGGGAAGCACAGGAGAAAGAAGGAGGGAGGGAGGGAGGAGGGGAAGAGAAGAGAGACATAGAGAGAAATGAGAACTCTGACATCTGCTTCGGTGAAATGGAATACCGTGTGCTGTCTTATAACACCTTGTACTTTCCAGTGACCCTTGTGGATTTTGCTGGAACTGTGCAGAATAGTTGTAGGAAGAATGAGTTCTAGAAAAAAAGACATTTTGCACTTAAGATGAAAGGAAGGATAGATGAATTGAGAGACAGGAATCTCTTCCTAAGATGGGTAATAGCCATCAATTAAGCCAGTGTAAAATCACTGATAAAATCATGTGAGTATGTGTGTGTGAGGGAGAGAGAGAGAGAAAAAAGAGAAACAGAGAGAGACAGAGAGAGAGAAAGAATGATAGGGTATTTTCTGAGAACCTAAGACTTTTCTTATATAGTCAGCACTATAACTTGGTGACTTAAGTGCCTAGAGATAGACAAGTCTCAATTTGAATCCCAAGTACCACTTACTGGCTGTAGCGACTTTGAGAAAGCAATTTGACCTCACTTTTCTCATCTGAAAAGTGGACATAAACTAAAACCTATTGATAAGGATTAAATGTGATCCCATGTAAACTACATGGGGCTGGGGACTTCATAATCATTCAATTAATAACCATAAAAATAAAAGTGTCATTAACAATATTGTAACTTCCTGAGACACTTTCTTGCTTCTAGCATCAGGTTTTTACACAGTAATTGTGAATTAACTTTCACTGATTCAATGAGGGGACGGACTTACCTGAACCTAGCCACAAAGAACAAAATGCAATCACTCAATAAATATTTATGGAGGACCAACTTTGTATGGGCAGTTTCAAAGGGATATAATCCCAGCTATTTTGTATTATTACCACTGTAATTATGCATAAAGACCTAGCACAGTTCTTAGCACATACTGAACCCTCCACGAATGCAATTTTTCTCCCATCACCTTGTTCACCAAAGTGCTATTTCAGCCTCCAATATCTTTCTTATTCCAGGTTCCTAGCCCTCTTCTCTTCCTTAAGCAAATGACTTGCTAATACTTCTTGGAGATTATATGAAATTTCTCAATCTCCTATCCCACCCCCACAAATACAAATATACCCATTTCTCTAAACATTTTTATCTTCTTCCTTCCTCTTTTGAAAGGAGAAATGTCCTGCCATCTGTCCTTTGTTTACCCCTGCCTTTGGTCTACTCTCACATTTTTATCCATCCCTCCTGCCCTTTTCCTCATAAATCTTAAGTCTCCTTCTCTCTTCTCTGATTCTGGCATCCCAGAAAATTAACCCATTCTTTAAAAATACAAGCAAGTGGGATAACAACATACCCTGTCTCTTACCTTCCATTTTTCTATGTAGTTCCTACTCTATGCTTCTCCCTCCTTTCCCAGACAAATTCTTGGAAATCTAGGCCACCCCTTGCTGATTTCACTTCCTCCTCTCCTCGCCCACAGCAGTCTGGCTTCCAGCCACCTCTCCAATCACCCTGATCTTGTCAAGGTCGCGCCGACCTCTGTATTTACAGATCCAATGGTAGCTCTGCATGTCTCAACTTACTTGACCTTCCTAATCCATTTGGCACTAGGAAGCACTCCCTTTTCCACTAAATTTTTCTCAACTTCATCTCTCTTCTCTGCTCAGTTGTCCTATGAACACTTAAAAATCAGCGTCAAGAATGAACTCTCTGTCTTTCTCCCCAAACCAAACTGTCCCCGTCTATTTCATATTCTTGGTAATGGCACTGGCATTCATCAGCTCACCCAAACCAGAAACTCAAAGTCATCTTCAGTTTTTCTTTCTTCAGTTTCCATGTATTCAGTTGTTCACTGAATCCTATTATCTGTATTTTATCTTTGGGACTCATCTGTATCACTTCTTTCTATGATTGCTGCCTTTTCTCACGATATTACAACATGCATCTGAATTTTTTCAGTAGTCTCCAAAGTTACTGGAGATACATCTCCAAAAACTCCTAACACCAAAAATGGCAATATAGCATAGTGGTTAAGGGGATAGACTACCTCTCTTCAAATTTACACTTGGCCTTTTAGCAAATGTAAGATATTAAGCAAGTCATTTGCCTTTTCTATGATTCAGTTTCCTGAACTGTAAAATGGGGATGAGTAATGGTAATCTTGTAGGGTTCTTGTAATATCAAATAACATCAAAGTGCTTAGAACAGTGCCTGGAAAACAATAAATATTCATTAGGTATTAGTTATTGTGATTGTTGTTAGTATTACTTACTGTTGTTAGAGTCAACTTTTAAAAAACTAAAATTAATTAAAGCACTTCCTCACTTAAAAACCCATTGATTCTACAACATGGCAGACAAGATCCTACTTGTTATATTTCCTACCTGTCTTTCATTTTCACTTCTCAGGTCTTATGCTCTAATCTTATAGTGCAAACCATGCTCTTTAATTCCTGAAACTCAGTACATGATTCCCCTGTACCTCATATGCTCTAACCCTTCTTATACACCACAAAAACTCCTATTCATTCTTCAAACCCTGTATATTCTCATGAAATCTGGTTATTTTCTACCACCTCCAAATTAAAAAAAAATCACTGATATCTATATAACATTTCTATATCTTATGTATATGAAAATGTATGTGTATGTGTAGATATACATTATTCTGTATTGCATCTGTGTATTCGCATGTATGTCTCTCCTTCTACAATATAAATTTTTTAAAATATTTTATTTATTTATTTGACAGACAGAGAGAGAGATCACAAGCAGGCAGAGAGGCAGGCAGAGACAGAGAGAGAAGCAGGCTCCCTGCTGAGCAGAGAGCCCAATGTGGGGCTCGATTCCAGGACCCTGAGATCATGACCTGAGCTGAAGGCAGAGGCTTAACCAACGGAGCCACCCAGGCACCCCTACAATATAAATTTTTAAGGAGAGCAACTATCTTACTTACCATAGGGTAGACAAACCTGACTTACAGTAAACACTTACAACATCAACATTTTACATTCCTGTGTGCCTCATAATTAAAAAAAATATGTATTTGTAGCAGATAGTCTCCAAAGATTGCCATCATCATTTCCTTTCCTTGTTGTATGTGCATACTGCTCCATTCATCAAGAGTTGGGAACTTTTTCCTCTTCTCTTGAATTTAGACTGGCTTTGTCTCTTCTTTGGCTGAAAGAATGTGATAGAAGTAAATGTTTTTGAACTTTCAAGCCTAGGCCTTAGAAGAATTGTCAGCTTCTGCTTTTCCTCTTTAAAAACCAGCCACCATGGGATGCCTAGGTGGCTCGGCCAGTTAAGCGTCTGCCTTTGGCTCAGGTCATGATCCCAGGGTCCTGAGATCGAGTCCTGTATCAGGCTTCTTGCTGAGCAAGGAACCCAGTTCTCCCTATGCCTGTCATGCTTTCTGCTTGTGCTCTTTCTCTCTCTCTTTCTCTGTATCAAATAAAAATTTTAAAAAATATATTTAAAATAATAAATAATAAATAGAGAGATAAAGTAGAATAAAAAATAAAAACCAGCCACCGTATCAGAAGTCCGATCTCTATGAGACCACTATAATGCAAGGAAGTAAGGACTATGGACAACTACAGGAGTTGTCTCCTCCTCATCTTCATCATCATGCCATTCAGGGGAAAAGCCCAGCCATATCTGAGACCCAATCTGCTCCATCCTTTAGGCAGATTGACCAACCTTTTTAATTTACCTGGAACTTTTACAAGTTCAGCACCAAAAGCCCCATATCCCAGGAACCCATTCAGTCCCGGGCAAATCAGGACATTTGGTCTCCCTACCTTCGGGTTTCCATCACTGTTAATATGCTCTCCATGACCTCTGAAGTGAGCCATTCAGCTATTGGAGGTTTCTGGGTTGGAAAAGAACATTTTTTACCTTCAAGATCAGTTTCTTCATAGGCTAAAGAATAACTATGTATTCTATTTCCCATCTCCAATCATGGCCAGCCACATGGTGTGGTAGAGCTTGTCAGAAATTACACAAGGAACCCAACTAATACAATGAAGACTATTCCAAAGTTACATATCAGAAGTTTTCCTTGATTGTTCAATTCCCAGTGAAATGAAAACCCAAAAGTTAACCCCCAAAATCCCCTTTTAAAGCACAAAGTACAAAAAGCTAAATACATAGAATCAAAAATCCTCTCTTTTCCAATTTCTTCCCTGCTCAGTCTCAGCTGGATGATACTTGGGTTCCTTCAGCATCTCCTGCATTATTCTCCCCAAGAATTGATAAAAGCTCCTTTATATCCAAAGGTATAACTTTTCAGTGTTGCCACCATCACCCCAAATAAAGCATCCATGAGCAAATCTGAACACTACCATTCTGAATGCATAGCACAGTCGTCTCCTTAGTACCCATCATGTAGATAATTTGGAACTACATTGCTGTTGTTAGCCACAAACCACCACAGAGACATGGCATTATCTAGGATCCCAGGGTTGAAAGAAAAAAATAAATGGGCCAAGGCAGGAAATTGAAAGGTAGTTTTCATCTAACCTAAGGAGAGATGAAAGGAATTATAACTATCACAGAAGTCTTGTCTTAGTTTGTGACTCCCTAGTTCAAATGTCCAGGTAGGATAATTCTACTCATTTCCTGTCCTTGGAGGTCCATAAAATTTCTCCTTATATTTTAACTAGTTTGAATTATATTTGAACTGTGAATTTCTGTTCCCTGGAGCCAGAGAACCTTGACTGAAATACTATTTTTAAGAAATGACTTATTAGGAAAGGTACTTTTCCCTACACCAAAAATCCCATTCATTTTGTTCCCTGAATTATCATCTTACACAGATCAAAGAAGCTATCAATAAAGCACACATTAAATACAATGTGAAAATTAGTTCTGAGAACATAACTGAGTAGATAAGAAGCATGAGCAGAATATGTTAAATTTTAATGACTAAATTGTACTTTTACTCATTTATCAACTTTTAAAAATATTAATGCTGTAAGATCTATAACAGCATTTCTATTTTAAGGGGAAGCTTTCACAGACATGTATCATAGCATGATTTAAGACTTATAGAACTCCAGAATTCTTAGAAATATTACTGCACAGAAATAGCCTTTATTATGGTTCCCAAACTGCAAACATGTGAAGTAGACACATATACAATAGAGGGATCAAAAGATATTCAGTGTCTTTTTAAATAAAATAGAACTGTATGTAGATGCTTCAAAGATTCCGGGAAAAGAGAAAATCTTCACATCTGAGTGGGGATAAGGAAGTTGTATCATATAACCACCACACTTGTCCCCAAAATTCACCATCACCATCACCATCTCTCCTAGGAACAATTGCCAATACTGTGCTAGCCTTCTGAGATGGAGGCAGTGCTTTTCCCCTGTTTCACTTTCTGGTCCAAGGGTGGACACATGAGCCTTTCCTTCCTCATCTGTACTATAGCTTGAGACCAAGCTGGAATGTTTAAAGAAGGCTTTTCTAAAGGCTCGGGAATAACACAAGGAAAGAAAATACAGATATAAGCTGAAGTCCTCCTTATCCCTTTGTTCTAGAAGAAATTCCTTTAAACCAACTGCTTCCATTCTTAATTATCATGGTCTGGGAATGTCCAGAAGCTTGTTAGAACTCTACACAGCCTCTGGCCCCTTTGGTCCTGGGTGTTCTATTCACAGGTGCTGCTTCTGCCTTTACACTGAATCAAGGAACACACAGAAATCAACATCTATTCATATTCCCAAGAAAGCATTGTACAAACAGGTGTATGCACATGAACACTAAACAAAGCACCATACAATCCAGACTCCTAAAGATTCTACCTAGGAGCCCAGGGGAAGTGAGGACTTAAGGTCAAATATACCAAACAGGGGGAAATTTTCTTCTTGAACATTTGTTATCCCAAAGTTCCCTACCTGTGTTGAGGCCAGCGGCCGTCTCTCTCTCTTTCCCTTCTCCTTAGCAATGCCCAGCCTCTGCTCCTCTCTCATCTCTCCCTCCTTCTTGTGGTCTCTCAATCCTTCACCCCCTCAGGAGCCACAGAAGATTCTTTCCTCCTCTTAGCAGTTAGAAACCATCCTCCGCTATTTAAATACACCCTTGGAATCTCACGCTCCGGCCCGAGAAATTTATCAAAGAACTCCCTCCACATAGATACTGTGCATTTCTAAGAATAAATATGCTGAATCCTTCTTTCTTGTCTTTGTAAAAACCTGGAGAGTAATATAAAATTAGAGAATCTACTTTACAAATATTACCTGCCTTCAATTGTCATAGACCTGATTTTATCTAAGCTTCAGGCCTGCCTTGATGTGGAGAACATCACATGGAAACCACCACCATCCAACAGCACAAGTTCCTTGACATTTAGACCCAAGGGACCTCAACCAAGACAAACACACATAAGAACTTTTTTTTTTTTTTTTTTTTTTTTTAGTTTCTGGTTTTCTATCTGACAATCTGCCTATTATTCATTTGACTGACTCAGGAAATCTTTGCCTTCTGAGAAAATCATGACTTCTCAAGCAGGTATGACTTTACCCAGTAGATTATTCATGGTCACATGGTAGTGGCAGAATCCAGGACAGCTTGGTGGGCAGGTGACTGGACAGTCATACAATGTCTCACCCTCAGAATGGCCCCATACTTGTTTTAATGTTCTACAGTCATTGCCTTAAAATTCTTAATTGTCATTGAATAAGGGATCCTGTCCCACATTTTCATTTTGGGTCCCACAAATTATGTAGCTATCTCTGACCATTATTTACAGACGAGGTACACACACAGAACAGTGGGTGGGCCTTTTCTTTAGAGTGGTCTTAGAAACAGTGGCAGCAATGGTTTTAGTATCATTATGTACAAAGCCTTTTCATCAGGTGAGAAAAATGGAACTCCAGAGATATGAAGTAATCAGCCCCAAGTCTCACAGCTCATTGGTGGGAGGGCCATTGCTCAGCACAACTCCAGGTGCCATCAGCCTCATTATCTTAGAGCTGCAGAAGTCACCATCTGCTAGATTCTCTATGTGAATAGTGATCCCTAGAAATGTGTCACACTGACACAGAACCAAGCCTCCGAAGCAGCATATTCCCCACCTAGCACCACCCTAGCTCCCGAGTGCATCCCACCTTCCAAAGCTTCTGTTCTCTTTCCCATGTCCACTAGGAACACGCACTTGGGCAGAGAAAAAGCAAAATTTTAAAAGGGCATCTCTCAAAACAGGTGCTCACAGAAATGTGGAGGATCCTAAACGGTGAAGGAAACCAGAAATTCGTCAAGAAAAGGAGGATCAAGGAACATTTTGTTGTTGTTGTTGTTGTTGTTGTTGTTATTTGTTAAAAATTCAATCTCATCATGCTGGCAGGAAGATGAAAACACTAGAAAGGCAAAGCTGGAGTGGGTGGCTGACAGCTGCAGGCAGCTGGAGCGAAGAGAAAGAATAGGGAGACCATTAACGTGCAGCAGTGGGAAAAGGACCTGGAAATAATGAACGTAAAACCCTACTGAGGAGCGAGGTGACACAATTAGAGACACATGATGGGCCAGTAACACAGTTATTTAGTGCCTTTATTCTCTGCTAAAGGGGTTTTAATTTGCTACTAAGAATTTTGATGTGCTAACATGTACTGCCCAAGGAAAGGAACACACTGTTCAGACCTCAAGGTCATTTGAGCCTGGTTTTGAGGCTTCTCCAAATAGGGCATATCTGAGTCCGCCTCTGGCAGGAGGTTTGATTGAGGCAAGACTTGCCTTAGAGAATAATCCTCTTGTGTTCATGTGCAGTCATTGTCCGGCCCCTGTGGATGCCTCTGGTGTTTGGGAATTCTCTCTCTGTTGGGAGATTAAAAGAAAATTCTGAAAACTTACAAACTACAACCCAGATTAAAGCTCAGCCCCAGGGGGTAGCATCAGATGGGAAATATGAATGTAGTGTAAAAGCATCTGAACATTTGGAGTAAATTTGAAAACAGAACCATCTGTTAAATAATCAGATCCAGTAGACTCCGCACTTTGTACCACCAGCTGCTGTCAAAGAGGAGATTATGAAACGTTGTAATAAATGCTCCACTAAGCCTGTTTTCTTGTTTCAGGGTTAACTTGGGGCAGAGCTGCAAGGCTGGAGGGATAAAACTCTGTAGTCCAGGTGTATGTCCTCCTTTCAATTCAGTCATCCATGGTAGATGTAGAAAGGACCTCAAGCCCAGTATGTGAGGTTGGAAGAGGAGCAGAAGAAGCAAATTTCACAGCAAACTCACTTCTTTAGTGTAAATTCTGACTCCTCTCCCATTTCCCCTAGTATGTGTCTACCCATCTCCCATTCTCTGCCCCTCCGTGGCATCATGGGATAATCTGTGAAATGACATGGGAAGAGAAATAACAGCCAGCATTGAAATGAATGTAAGGATGAACATATTAGGGATTTTTCCCTGTACTTCTGGCTTTGTTCACAGATATAAAGAAGAATTATCAGGGCAGAGGAGCAGTCAATAATAATCTCAGTGAAAAGACAAGAAGGAAAGAAGCTGCAATATTCTTCCTACTTCTACACCTCAAGTTTTCTTACTGTTTTGGTCCAGTTTTAGTTCCCAAACTCTTGTTCTGAGTAGGCCTTCCTTGCTTTGATGACTGAAAAATTCTGGGTGCGGACAAATGAAAGCTCCTTTGTTGATGGCTGTCTTACAGAAGAACCTATACTTAATGAAAATCTGGAGCAAAGAGTTTGGTACAAGAGCTTCCTTGTATCTATAAAAACCTGGGCATTTTTTTCAGCTTCGTTCTCTCATATTGACATCTAATCTTTCAGCAAGTCCTTTTACCTCTATACTCAAAACATGCCCCAAGTTCTCTCTATTTCCTTATACCTCTGACCTAAGACAACTGTCTCCTGACTGATCTTGTCCTGCCACACTTGCCCCATATCAGTCCTATCCCCAGTTAGTGGCAAGAGGGATCTTTAAGCTGCTTAACTCAGTTGATGTCATCCTCCTGCTTCAAATCCTCCAATGGCTTCTTATTATACTTGGGATAAAGCCAAACTCTACCATGCCCTATGTGACCTCTCCTGCATGATGTGATCACTTCAGCATCATTTTTCGACACTCACGACACTGCAGAGACACTGATTTTCTTGTTTATTGGTTCCTACTTAAGGGTCTTTGCACTCTAGAATCTCTATGCCCAGAAATTTCTCTTCCTGGATATTCCCATAGCTTCCTTCTCCTTATTCTGGCTGCACATGTAAAGTAGCTGCCATCTCTTGCTCCCCAAGTCAGTCTCTACCCAACACGTTGATTGTCTCCTTCTCAGTACCTAACACAATCTAAAATTAGGCAGCTTGTTTATCTGGTTGTTTGATTATTGCCTGGATTCACTAGAATGCAAAATCACTGAAGCCTGGGAATGTTTCTGAATTATTCGCACTTGTATCTTGGCCAGTTGCTTTAAAAATGCTTGTGAAATGAATGAATTCCTGGCTGGAGATGCCACAAAGAGATTTAGGACTAAGATCATTCAATATATCCTATCTTTTTTAAGGCTTAAATTTCAGTGATTTCAGAGAGTTATTTGAAAATTTCAGTCAAAATATTGCTTCTGTTCAACAATTGTAAATGTTTATTAATGGAAATTATTTACCCGGACAATATGCACTGTGTAGAATTCATTGTCCCACTGGTATGTAGTTATGATCATGGCAACAACTCCACATTTCTGAAGAGTTTAACCATTTTCAAAGTATGTTCTTCCAATAACTTCCAGGAAAGAACGACTCCCATTCCCCAGTGGGAAAACTGAGGCTTGCTGGCATTAGCTGATTTCCCACAAGGGTTCAGAGATCGGGAGAGCAACTTGGTCCCAGACTCTGGCTTCCAGCTCTACTGAGCTGCCCCTCATTATCTCATTCGATGGTCTCAGTATTCCTGGGAGGTCAGAAATGCAAGGTCATAATCCCTGTGGCATTCCAGTGAAGTCTTCACATTACACCCATGTGTGCCAGCCCTAGCTGGGGAACCTCAGTCTGAGCAGATCAAGTTGAGAGACAGGATTATAAGGGGCTCTTTTAATGCCATTCAGGTAGAAAGGCAGACTCTTCTAAGTTGTCCTGTGTGCAGCACAGATAAAAGATAGACCCTTCCTTTCTCCAGCACCACTTCTACCAGTATCCAAGTCACAACCTTCAGGATCTCTGATCCTTCTCTCTCCTTTACCATTTCCACCCTCCTACCACTAAGTCACGATGTAGAGTCAGTTCTTCTTCCAACCAGTCACCCTCTCCTCTCTCACATCACTGTTCACTCCTTACTTGTGAACCAGACTGCCTGGATTCAAATCCCTGCTGTACGCTAAGTGGTATGTGGCCTTGGCAAGTTACTTAACTTTTTTATGAACTAATCTCCTCATCTGTAGGATAGAAGTAGCAAGTAGAACTGATTGCACAGGAGTATTACAAGAATTAAATATGCCATAAAGCTCTAAGAACAAGGCACAGAGGAAGTGCCATGGAGCTGTGACTCATAATTATTATCATTAGTCTTTCTATGTCTTTGGTAATACTCTTTTGGATTCTCATTTTGTCTCCTGACAGGACATGTAAATGCTGTCTTTTCTGTCTCATCCACTCTCCTTAATGTAGAATCCACCACATTCTTCATAGAATCCTTGGCTTGGAGCCCTTAGTGGTGTTCCACTGAACTCTGGATGAAATTCAGTTGTTTCACCCAAGCACATAAGATCTGGCCGCTGCACCCTTCTGCCATCTCAGTTTATGCCACCTCTGCTGTTCTCATTTGTTTACAACCTTACTGTCATTCTGCCAAGTTCTAGAACATACTAAAGAGTTTTATACCTCTTGCCCTTTGCACATGCTGTTCCTGCTATCTCTTCCCCTTGTTTTTCATATCCTTTTGGTCTCAGCTCAGAGCAGTCTTCTCCTATCTCATTTGAGAGATGTTACCCACACCCATTTCTGCCTGTCTTGCTCCTCAAGTTATTTCTAAGAGTACTTATCACACCTCCTAATTCTTTTGTATCTGTATATTTTAGTCTGTAGACATGACCTCTAGGAATTAGTGGATGTGCCTATAGCTAACAGTATTTCTAATCCCATGGATTATACTTCTTTTATAATTTTTGGCCACAGCTTCTATTTTAGGAAAATAAGTAATGAGGGAAAAGTTTCAAGATGCTTGATGCTTTAACAAACCTGTTTTAAAAATTCATTACTGCTCGATGTTATACACACATATATTTTTATGGATAAAAAAATAAAGCTTTGGGGCACCTGGGTGGATCAGTGGATTAAGCCGCTGCCTTCGGCTCAGGTCATGGTCTCAGGGTCCTGAGATCGGGTCCCGCATCAGGCTCTCTGCTCAGCAGGGAGCCTGCTTCCCTCTGTCTGTCTCTCTCTCTCTCTCTCTGCCTGTCTCTCTGCCTACTTGTGATCTCTCTGTCAAATAAATAAAAATAAAATCTTTAATAAATAAATAAATAAATAAAGCTTCCCAGAGGAAGAAACAAATAGAGAAGAGTGGTAGTCATAGATATATAAATGGATCTGAATAATTCAAATGTCACCCATGAGTTTTGCTAAAGAGTAATTAAAGGAGATTTCATGAAATTTCTCTAAGTTTGAAGGGAAGGGAAATGAGGACTATGAAAATTAATTATGTTGCTCAAAGGTGAAGCTGTGGCTGTGTGTGTACTATGATGTGCAAAACGTCATCAGATAGTGGTACAACCCTGCTCAATGGCACATGCCCTTTGAAGATTTCCTTAAACATCTAACTATAGAAGAGCCAACTAATTTGGATGTATTTCCCTTCCCTCCCTCCCTCCCACAAAGATGGATTGAGTTTCTGCTTTACACCATGTACCATACTAAGTAAGTGAAGGTGATAAGACCTAGTTCTGCACTCAAGAGATGCACATACCTATAGAGAAGACCTGTAGTACAAGACATAACTGTAGAGAAGACCTGTAGACATACCTGCACTCAGGAGATTTACATACTTGTAGAGAAAACACATTGTGTGTAATTAAGCAATGAGCCCAAGACATCATAGCTACAAAAGCAGGTACAAACTACAGTAGCAAGGGAATGAATTTTATTTAGAGGTAGCTAGAGCACAAGATTATAGTAAGGAAGGCTTCTCTGTGGTGGTGACAACTGCACTGGGATTTGAAGCTTCCATGGGAGCGTATGCATGGTCAGATGAGGACAGAGATCCTGTACTGTCATCCCACACTACCCTATACTATATCTTTTAGTATCATGTTTATTCATCTTGTCATCAGGGCAGCCCTGTCCAGGCCTGGTGCTGGGAGGGAGAAAAATGCACTTTGAGAGTTAAAATCTCCTAAAGAAACAAAACAGAAATGGCTTTACATTGAAGACAAAGTAAGCAAGCAAAAACAAACATATGAGTAAATGTAAATAAATAAGAAGAGCAAAGAGTATTAAAAGTAAATTTAAGGGGCGCCTGGGTGGCTCAGTCATTAAGCATCTGCCTTCGGCTCAGGTCATGATCCCAGGGTCCTGGGATCAAGCCCTGCATCAGACTTTCTGCTGGGCATGAGGCCTGCTTCTCTCCTCTCTGCTTGTGTTCCCTCTCTTGATGTGTCTCTCTCTGTCAAATAAATAAAATCTTTTAAAAATAAAATAATAAAAGTAAACTTAAGATCCCGCAAGCTCCTTGTATCCAGATAAGAAAGGGGATTGACTAAGAGAGGGCATTAGAAGCAGTTCAAGTCTCTTACCCTGCCACTCTCCTATCACCCTTCTCTCTAGCTCTGAAAAATCAACCCATGCCCTGCAGTAGGAGAAAAGTACAGTCTCCACGACCAGGGAGTTCATGTGCAAGGTTTTACTGCTTCCTTGCTGAATGGCTTTAACCAAGCTATCTGCTTCCATGAGTCTGTTTCTTCATTGATAAAAGAGAGTGAAGGTATTCCAGACCCATTTGTAAGATCATTTCAACATACTCGTAGCAGATAGCAGAATGTGTAAGGTTGCACTAGCATTTGATAGATCTTATCGAGGAATTATATATTTGCAACTGCAAAGCAGCAACCAAAGGTGAAGGCCAAAGCTGTCACAGGTAGCTGACACAGCTAGGTCATTCCTGCCTCCAACACTGGAAGGCTGAACACTAGAGTGCCCTTGAAAGGTGCCTGCTGTGCCCCCCAGACCACGCATGTTCTTTACTCTGACACAGACTTTTTGTGGACCAGTGGTCATGCTGCCCTGCCCTGGAAACACATCTGCCCAGGGTCACAGAGATGTCAGGGGAAGCTGCTCTGACTTGATCTCAGGCACAACCTGACACTGGAGTTTTCTTTCACCAGCCAGCAAGGAAACATGTGGGATGAATTAACAAAGCCAGCCAGAGAAAGCAGCAGAGACAGGCTTCAGACAGCTCCCTGATGATGGGACAGGGTGGGCACTCTTTTGTCTAGCACTTTGAGGTCCCCAGGATGCACCCAGTGTCCTCCCACCCCCAACATTGCCCATTGGCCAACTCTCAGGCCTAAGGATGTTGGATTTGAACCCAGGCAGTCTGGTTCATGACTAAGGAATTGATGGCGGCAAGAGAGAGGGATGACAGTAAGACGGACATAGTTGCAACCTCATGGGCAGAGTAGGCTCAGATCTCAGCTTCATGTTTACAGGCCAGGAATGCTAGGGAGCCAGGCCGGGGAAGAAATCAAAGGCCTTACAGCGCATCCTTACTGTCCAGGCAAAGTTGAGGCTGGGAGACCGCCAAAGTCCAAATGGTTGTAGCTATAAATGTTTCATTATACTCCATTATACTCAGAAACACTTCTTTTTCCACCTGCCCTTGCTCACAGTTAAGGCTTTGTCCCTGTAAGTTAAGCAGTAGCTTCTTTCCAGCCACACAGTCCCCAGGGATAGAATTGAGTTCTGGGTTTCCTACTACTCCCACCTCCCCTCAGCAATGTGGCCTGCATCTTCAGCACCAACTCTTCCCCTCCACTGGCTGCTGTCACTGAGGGCCAGTTCTCCATGGAGGTATTTTATGCCTTGGCAGGTTATCCCTGGTTAGAAGAGTAAGGTTGGTCTGCGCTGCCAGGAGTCTGCTAGGTGGTCATGTAAGCCTGATGAAGAACATCATTTCCTTTTAAGGGACACGATGCAAGGTGCTGGTTAAGGAGAAAGGAGAATGAAAAACAGGATGCTTCGTACACAACAAGGTCCTCTCGGTGGAAGTGAGGAGAGTCCCTGTAGGTGCTTCTCATAATGGACGACTTCTCTTAATGGAAGACTTCTCCTAATGGAAGACTTCAATCTTCAGTCCTGATGGCAGATAACCACGGCTAAGGATTTTGTGACATCCTCCTGCTTTCAGCCAAGTAAAATGGATTTCTCTTCTCCTTGGGGAGAAACGTTTATCTAAGGCAGGCTTAATGGGGGAAGGAGAGAAGTGAAAAGGAGGTTCAATACAACAGGCACTGAAGTGGAGTCTTGAGTAACACTTGGAAATTGCAGTGTGATTGTTAGCTCTACTGCCGTCTGAGCTCCACACCCCTCTGTGCTGCCAGAGCCCATTTCTAGCATTTTCCCAGCTCCATCGGGTTCCCTCTGAAGGCGATACTTCACAGGAAGGCCATTTCCATGATCTTGTCTCTGTGATGGACGGCCACTGCCATCTGTCCTCCCCTAGGAACCTCGACATCTGGGCACACGCAATCAGGCTGTGAGAACAGAACAGGGCAAGGAACACCAGGGTTTCTGCCAGCTAATTGATGCCATGAAAGGTGGAGCACAAAAGAACTGACCCCATTTTATAAAGAGTTCTAAGAGGGGGCAGCCATAGGCTCGGGCAAGTTCTTCTTGATGTGATCTTCATAGGACCCCAACCACTTCGAATGGTGGACTTTCAGTCACTCAAGTCTTCTTCTCTTTCTTTTTCTTTTCTTTTAATTATTAAAAAATACACACAATATGAAATTCACCTTTTCAGGCATTTTCAACTGTACAGTTCAATAATATTCGGTACATTCACAGTTGGTCACTGCTATGATCCACCTAAAAAACTTTTTTGTCACCCTAAACCAAAACTCTATACTCATCAAAGTCTATCTCTTTGTTTCCTCTGCCCCTCATTCCCTGGCAACCACCATTCTCCCTTCTGTTCCTATGAATTTGACTACTGTAGGAACCTCACACACGTGGAATCATACAATATTTGTTCTTTTGTGTATTTAGATTACTTCACCTAGCATAATGTCTTCATGGTTCATCCATGCTGTAACATGTATCAGGACTTCCTTCCTTTATAAGGCCGAATAATATTCCATTGTATGCATAGAGCACATTGTGTTTATCCATTTATCTGATGATAGACATTTGGCTATTATGAATAATGCTGCTATGAAATGGGTATACAAATATCTCTTCAGGACCCTGCTTTTAATTCTCTTGTTATATACCCAGACGTGGAGTTGCTGGATCATATGGCAATTCTATGTTAAGATTTTTGAGGAGCTTCCATACTGTTTTCCACAGAGGCTGCACCATTTTGCATCCCCACCAGCCATGCACAAGGGTTCCTTTCCTACACAGTCTCACCAGCAACTGTGTCATTTTCTGTTCTGTTTTATTTTGTTCTCGTAATAGGGCCTTCTTTCTTTTGGTTTCTCTTCCAAATGGGCAATTTATCTTTTCAATGTGAAGAGACTCCAGTTCACCTTCTTTTGTTCACCATAGAGGAGGGCAATGATCTCACCAATGAATTCTTCTACATGGTGCAGACACTCTTTTCATGAATGCCACAGTCCATGCCAGTCTGAATTTGGGTCTAAAGTGCTTTTCCAGAGTTTAAAAGTCTCAGGAAATCTGTTTTCTCATCATAGAAAATCCTGCAGGTGATTTCTCTTTCTATTTTTGCTAAGAAAGTTGTTCCCCTTTAGGAGGAGGGAAAAATAGGCACAGGAATGGATAATGTGGGAACGAAGAAGAAATGCAGCCTGTAGAATCAGAATTCTTAACCCCTCCTCTGCCGTTGCTACATGGCTGTGTGGCCCTGGGCAGCCATGGAACTCACCAAGCCTCAGCATGAGTAGTCATGCTTGTGTCATAGGATTGATGCTACATTTATATTAAAATTTCTTCATATATGTTTGTAACATATATATAACATATTCATTATATATCTATAAATTCATGTCATGTACGTACACACAGACACACACACAGAGTTTTTCCCATAAATGTTAAATGTGATCAATTCAGATATAATGGATTTCTTAAGACCAATCACTTTTTTAACTTGGTGTCTCCCTTCCTCTCTCCCCAACGCTTGCAAATTTATCCTCTCGTAAGTATGTATTCCCTGTGAACTATCTAGTTTGTGGGTTCCTATAATTTTCTCCATGTCTATATAATCACATCAATAAATACTTGTCTGTATTGCAGATGGAAAATTGTGAAAGCCCTTATTTTTTAAAAATGGGATGTTCATGCTTTTCCTTTTTTTTAATTTAAATTCAATTAGCCAAGGTATAGTACATTATTAGTTTTTGATATAATGTCCAATGCTTTTCTGTATTTTGGCTTTCTCACTCAACATTTCCTCATGGAATTCCTGCAAATCAAGCGACAATAAGTCAGTCTTCATTATGGCTTAATCTGTGGTTTAACTGTGCTATCATTTATTAACCATTGTCTCTTGGTGAGCATTTGGTTTTCCCATGCTCCGCAGCCTAAATGCCACTCATAGATTGTGACTTTTCTGATCAATGCCCTCCACAGGTGCCCTTTCACACTCCAAATGAGATCCAGAGGCCTTACAATGGCCTGCAAGGTCCTGAATGATTTTTTCACCCTCACTTTCCCTCTACCATTTCTGGGTATTCTCTGCCTCACTCACTCTGTTCCAGCCATACTGGCCTCCTTGTCACTCTTCAAACCCAACACTCTTTCTGTCTCTGGATTTTTTACTTGCTGTTCTCTTGCGTCTACATTTTTTCACCAATATCTACATAGCTTACTTCCTCACCTTCTCCAGGACTCTCAGTTAAGACCATCTCTAGCTTCCCAGCCTAAATAAGCAACACCCCTTCCCCCTTAGAATTCCATCTCTTTCTTCCCAGTTTTCTTTTTCTCCCTAGGAATTACCACTTTTTTATTTGTTTATTATCTGACTCTTCCCCTTAGAATGTAGACTCTACAGGGCAGGCATCTAACTATTTTTACTCAATTCTGTAAATTCAGTGTCTACAACAATGCCTGGGCCTTAGTAGGGTTCAATAAATATTTATTGAATGGATCAATGAATGCATGAACTAATGAACAAACAAAACTACACAGATCAGTGTGGGATGTGGGTCTTCAAGGGACACAGAATAGCATCTAATTAGAACCATAACAGAGATGAATTTCATGGGCCTATTAAATTAAAGTTTAACCAAATTCCTAGCAAAGACGAATTGACATAATCCTGGAATTGCACCACATTAAGGCTTATGTATCAATTACAGATACACACATACCTAGCTACTCATTGAACTATAGAAAGCTCATTTCATGGGATACATCAGTCAGTGTTGTCTTTGTTAAATCTAGACTCAGAACCATCTGGTCTCAATATAGAGAACTCTGTATCTAGTAGGTTATAAATGAGTGAACCCTGGAGTAGTGTGGCACAGGAGCTGAGAGCACTGGCTCTCAAGTCTGATTCCTTGGGTTTTAACCCCAGCTCTGCTAATTACCTCAGTAAAAGCTTGGACAAATTATTTAACCTGTCTGTGCCTCAACATCTTATATGTCAAATGAAAAGAGTACAGAGTACAAACATCAAAAACTTCTTGTTGCATGGGGCAAATGGATGAATATATATAAAACACTTAAAACTCGGCCCATAGAAAGCATTTATGTTATAATTACAGAGGTTAAGAACACAAACCCTTGAGACAGACTGCCTGGGATTAAACCCAGTCTCTGCTACTTAGTAGCTGTGTAACCTTGGGAAGATCATGTAACTGCCCTGATTCAGTTTCATCATCTGTAAAATGAATATAATCATATTCTCTTCTCCCAAGAGTACTGTTAAGAATTAAATTTGTTGATATGTAGAGAATTTAACAAAGGCAATATTATTGAGCCATATATCATACAATATGATGTTTGCTATCACCATCACCACCACCACCACCACCACCACCATCAACATCATCATCATCATAATATGTGTAGCTCAGATTCTGAACTACATAGGTAAGAGAGCAGATAAAAAATATCTCTCTAATAAGAGCACATAAGAAACACCTGTCCTTTCCAGGCCTGCCATATGTCACACAGGCAGTTCTATATTTTGCCCAGCAAACTGGTACTTGACATGTTTCCCAAGTCACTGCCCTTACTTTTTCTCTTCATTAATAGAGTTAGTCAACTCTTCTGTGTTCTCAAGTCACCTTGTCTTTGTCCCTAATTCCCCATCCTTGGCTGGAGGTATTCTAGGTGGTCCCTCCTCTGAGGTTCCCAAAACTGTAGCCATCTCTCACCAGAACCAGCAGAGGAGACAAAGACAAGAAAGGCCATTGGAAGCAAAAATCAGAATGGGTCACCATAGCGCCAGAAATACAGGCAGAGGTGGGGAGTGAAGTTAGCTGTTAACATCTCCACCTCAATGTCTTCTTCTGTAAAGGTAGGTTAATAATAGCACTGACTCTGTGGAGTCTCTGAAGATTGAATGACAGAAAGGGTGAGGAAGTCTTGGCTCGCATATAGTGAGCAATGATGGGGAAGAGCACAGGTGTGGTAAAGGAGCACAGAACATGGGCTGCACAGGGGCAGAGATAGCAAAGTAAGTTGTGGTGACTGCAGTAAACTGTGTTACCTGCTTCTCACCCCTAGAGAGGATTGTATTTGGCACTCCATGGAGGCATTCTTGGGTATGTGAATTTTGGGCCAGCAAAATGTGAATGAGGGATGTGTTACCTCTGGGCAGCAGCTTTAAGACTCAATGCATGGTTTACTGTACTCTCTTTTCCCTGCCTCTGCCAACCAGGAGTATGTTTTGGGATGGAGACTCCATCAGTCTGGAGGGCTGAACTTTTGCTCACTTGCAATGACATGCCACTTGCTGGAGAAATAAGTTTTGCTTTAATCCACTAAAATATGGAATTGTCAGATACTGCAACCTGAAAGCACCATAGTATTTCTGGAGCCTGAAATCAAGGAGGAGAATGTTAAGAGATGTATCTCATGGGCATGCTGAAGTTATTGAGCTTGGTCTTGCAAATCATTGGGGAGATGCTTTAGTCAAGCCCTCAGGCCTTTTAGGGACTCACATTCTCATGACATATTCTCTGCATGGTGCCTGGACAAGAGTTACATAACAATAAATAAACTAGCTCCAAAATCCTCGTAATTCCTTCTTTGCCAAAAGATAAACTCACAAAACTTCCATCTGACATTTAAAAACCCATATAAACAGCCCTGTTTGTCCCATCTCTTAGACCCATGAATCACCTTACTGTAACCACTTTACTGTCTGTGGAACATACATTGGCAATTCTATTTTTCAGTCTTTTCTCATGTCTTTCTCTTCTATCTGTACTGATCCTCCTTTCTGCCCTATTTGTCAAAGTCCCAGTGGAAAGGCACCGACCTTTGAGGGATTAAATCTGGTTCTGGTTTGTTTAATGGCACCCATAGGAAGCCTGTAAATAATTTTTGAAAAATTCTCTGATCCACTCTGATTCACATCAGTAAAATGAAGGTTATTGGATCAGATGATCTCAAAGGTGCTTTTCAGTTTCTTAAATAACTATTATTTAAGATTAAGTTTGGTAGCAAATAACAGAAAACCCCAAATGACTAGAGTTTAAGTCAAATAAAAGTTTATCCTTTACCTTTTGTAAATGAATCAGAGGTAAGCATTCAGGACCAGCATGGCACCTTATTACTACCTTAGCTTTGCTGCTATAACATAATACCACAGGCTGGTGGCTTAAATAACAGAAATTTCTTTCTTACAGGTCTAGAGGCTAGAAGTCAAAGACCAAAGGGCCAACCAATTCAATTTCAAGTGAAGGCCCTCTTTCTGGTTTGCAGACTGCTACCTTTTCACTGTGTGCTCACATGACAGATCATCTCTGTCTTATATTTTTCATAAGGGCACTAATCCCATTCATGAGGGCTCTCCCTTCATGACCTAATTACCTTCCAAAGTTTCCACCTCTAAATTCCATCTGTTTGGAGATTAGAGCTTCAACATGTAAATTTGGGGAGACACATTTGTTCCATAGAACTCTGCTCTCAGTGTCCACAATCCATGTCCTTCTCACATGCAAATACATTAATTCCATGTTCATTACCCCAAAGTATTAACTCATTCTAGCATCAACACTAAAGTCCGAAATCCAAAGTCTTATAGAAATATCATCTAAATCAGACATGGGTGAGACTAAAGATATGATTCATCCTAGGGCAAAAATGC
Organism: Mustela erminea; assembly: GCF_009829155.1. Classification (NCBI taxonomy): domain Eukaryota; kingdom Metazoa; phylum Chordata; class Mammalia; order Carnivora; family Mustelidae; genus Mustela; species Mustela erminea. Next base: position 18,750,377 of record NC_045619.1, read on the forward strand.
CTCTCCAGTTGTGAACGTGTGACACCAAACAAACTAGGTGCTTCAAATACATGAATACCTACAATGATAGAACAGGCATAGGATAGACATTCCCATTCCAAAAGTGAAATAGAAAAGAAAGAAGGGATGATGGGTCCCAGGCTAATCTAAAACTTAGCAAGGCACACTCCATGAGATGTTAACTCTCATGATTAATCCTCTTTAGCTCAATGCTCTGTCTTTCAGACCCAATGGGGCAATAGGTTCACCTTCTGGACAATTCTCAGAACCAAAATCTGTTCTAGTCAGCCTTCTCCAGAGAGATCAGAAAAAGAGAGAACAGAGATGAAGACAGAGAAAAAGATATAGAGAGAATTGGCTGAAAAGTCCCATGATCTGTCACCTGCAAGTTGGAGATATAAGAAAGACAGTGGTATAGTCTGAGTCTGAGACCAAAGGCCTGAGAACTAGAGGAGCCAAACATATAGTCCTAATTGGAATCTGAGTGCAGGAGAAGACTGATGTTCCAGCTGTGCGGGTCAGGCAGAGAGATCAGATTCTCCCTTCCTCTGCCTTTTTATTTTATTCAGGCCCTTAACAGATTGGATGATATCCACCTATAACTGGGAGGGGCAAGTTGCTTTATTGAGTCCACAAATTCAAATGTTAATCTCATTTGGAAACACCCTCACAGACAGACCCAGAAATTATGTTTAGCCAAATATTTGGGTAGTCCATGGTCTGGTCAAATTGAAACATAAAATTAACCATCACAGTGGCCATCAGAAAACCAACTTTTTTTGTCCTATTGTTCCATCATTGTCAACATGTAGTTAGAACCTAATGGTGCAAGATAGCTTATTGCATTCTAGTCATCACCTCTACCTTCCACTCAGAGGAAAGAAAGGAAGTGATTAAAAAAAAAAAAAAAAAACCCAGTTCCCTTGAAGAGCTATCTAGCAGTTACACACAGTGTTAAATTGCATTGGACAGGACTTAATCAATCATACAGCAATACTTAGCTGTAAAGGAAGCTAAGAAATCCGGTCTTTATTCTGGTTGTCTATGTGTCCCACTAAAACCTGGGAATTTTATTCCTAAGGAAAAAGAGGAATTGGATATTAGGCCTAGTAGTCTTGGTTAATTCATAACAGAAATCTTAGCAAACCCATCTCTCCATAGTTTAGACCTACATTTTCAGTTTATTAGTCATGAAGGAAAAATGTGGATCTCCTTTGGCTTGCCTTTTATGTGAATCTCTCAATTGTTTCAAACTCAGAAGTGGAAGAGGAGTTTCATTTACTGAAACCTAATACTATCAAGGTATCACAACAAATCAGTACAAATGGTAAACTGAATATATCTACCTCAATATTCTTCTGGTAACAAGATACTGATATACCAAAGAAACACCTTCCTTACCCCCTTCAGTAAAAACACTAGAAAAAATTACAGATAGTGTAAGTATGAAACTATGTACATTTTAGTACATGAGATAAGCATGAGAATAGCATATAGCAATAATTAGAGCTTGCTCTGGAGGAAGATAAGTGAGAAAATATGGTCTTCTTATTTATATCCAGGATCCAATTGTAAAGTCAAAGAATAATGCTATCCATATATTTCCAAAGAGCAAGGAACTGAAACATGAAAACTTACTTAAGTGTCTTCATTAAGGTGAGGCCAGAGCCAACTTAACACTGACCTACCATGATTTTTTTACAAGAAGAATTTTACCTATTTTATGTTGATACATATTATGTACATAAGCATTAGATTTATATTTTGTTAGATAGCAACGAAGATATCCATCACTTTTGTTTAAGGGCACGCATTATTCAAGAGAGAGCATTGCCGCTGACAAAACACATTTGGATAAATAAGATTCCTTCTCTTATTCACACAATGATTCATTTCATGTCACACACACTTCATTTTTGACTCATAAAGTGTGTCGCAACAGGCTTTGTAAGACTTATAATTATTGAGGCTATTTTTGCGCTGCTATTCACTGCCTTTTCTTAGCCTCTTTGCATTAATAATCAGTTTTTCCCTCCTCATTATTTTGTATCCGACCAAAGAGAACTGGTGTCAGCCAATCAGCATCTTGGACGATGACTCATTTGCATTCAAAAGCTTAAAAATATTAGGTCCTTATCAACAAAAATTAAGCCTGCTGCTACACACTACACACTGAGCTAGGATGGGGACACAGTGGAAAATAAGATGTGGTTCTTGCTCCAAACCTCTCTTGCAAAAAATTGAAAGGCTGGATTACATACCAACTAAGAGCCTTTCCAGAAAAGATTCACATTTTAATACAAAATAACTACTGCCACTGACTTTACAGCTAATCAACTGCCTTTGCTTGCACTGAGTTCATTTGAGCTGTGCACCAACCTCTGGAGAGAGGTGTCTCCATTATCAACCCCATTTAATAAATGAAAAAACTGAGGTTTGAGATTTAAAAAAAAAAAAAAAAACTAGCCCCTACATAACTTTGACTTTCAACATCAAAATTGTATTTAAAAACCCCATGTCTTATGTTCCTCAATTTTGGAATCTTTACAGAAAGTCTGGCTAAAAAAATATGGAGTTTTTTTCAAAGAGTGGTCCTCAAATTTCCAACTTCAGTATCATTTGATGCCTATCTAAAAGGAGTCTGATTCGCCAGCCCACTTACAGTTTGAGTTCCACCAATGGAGGCCCTCTGCAGGGAAAAAAGAAAGGGCAGAACATTTCGGGCAGGGAGAAGTGTGCAAGCTGACGTCTGGAGTTATGGACATTTATGGAAAACTCAGAATCTGCAAAAATAATCCATTGCATCCATTTATAGATGATGTCATAGACTAACTGCTGAGTTGAAAATCTTTTTTTTTTTATAAATTTTTTATTTTTTATAAAAAATCTTAAAGGACTGAAATGCTTTTGGAATCCTCAGTCCCTGAGTCTCTGTAATACCTGTAGCTATTTCAGTCAGGTGTGGGCTGCAGCAGCTGAAAGGTCAAAAGTCTGCCTCTCTTGAAACCAGGGACACTTAATTTAATCTCTGACACAATCTGCCCCTGGCTGTAAAATTCTGCTTTCTTCCTCTGGGAAAAGATTTTTCTCATTAAGTCACATGCAGATCCTAAATAAACGGTGTATAGTAATCACCAGAGTACTGGAAGCCAGGGGACTTGGGTTCAAATCCTGTCTCAGCCACTGTACTTATTATATTTCTTTGTTTGCAAGTCACCAGTATAGCTTGAACCAACAGGAAGATTTATCATAAAGCCATGGGGTATTTCATAGATCCCAAAGGCCAATCCAGGCCTCTGGAAAGAATATGCTTTCTCTATTATGCTTCTCTACTTTGTTCAACACATCTGTTCATTTTTCTTTTCTTTGCCAGAGTAGATTTTTCTGCTGCCTTGTTTATGGGATGGAGCACAGCTGTCCCTCTGCTCCCAGTAATAGCTAACAGTTACTATTCACATGGGTCAGACACAATTCTAAGCTCTTTATAAGTATTGTTATATTTAATCATCACATGGCAAGAATGCCATGAATCCCATTTTTGTACAGATAAAGAAACTGAGTCACAGAGAAATTAAGTAATTGGCTCAAGGACACACAGAGAGTTCTATTATGGACCCAGGTACACTGAACTCAGAGGCAATAGATTTGTGTCCTGACTCACACTCTTTCATGTTACATAGAAAGGTTTAATGGCTATCTCTGTCTAATTTTCATATGCCCAAGTAAAACCAGATTGCTGTGTATGGCCAGGGTCTGGGGTCACACAACACTGTCAAGAATGAGAGGACTAAGCTCACCGAAAGGAAGGTTTGAGGAAGTTCCTGTTCTCCTTAAAGAAAGGCCTCCACACCTGCTAATCCAACCCAGTGACTTTCTTCAAGCTCTTTCCAGGCTTTGGATTGCAGTTTCCTCTGACGGTGGGTGCTGCATCCCCTTCTTGGACACTCACAATGGATTCCTGTGCAGTAAAGGCTCTGAAAACACCATCAGTGGAGATAATTGCTTGACCTTAACACAGTGTTTCCCAAATTTACTTGACGACAGAAACTTCTCCCATCCTCCATACAGATACTGAGCCCTCTATTTTACAAAAACCGTACAAAAGTGGCACCTGGGTCACTCCGTCATTAAGCGCCTGCCTTCGGCTCAGGTCATGATCCCAGCATCCTGGGATCAAACTCCACATCGGGCTCCCTGTCAGTGGGAAACCTGCTTCTCCCTCTCCTGCTTCCCCTCCTTGTATTCCCTCTTTCACTGTCTTTCTCTCTCTCTTTCTCTCTCTCTGTCAAATAAATAAAATCTTGAAAGAAAGAAAGAATGAAAGAAAGGAAGGAAGAAAAAACCATAGAAGAGTTCAAATAATGCTATCAACTTCCTACCACAAACACTTTAAGTCCACCTGCAGCTTTGTCCCTACTCTTCTCCTCCTCTAGTTATAATTGAGAGCTACCCCTTCTCCTTTCTAAGGCTCATGGGTCTGGATGATTCCATCCCTTCCTCCCTTTTCAGGAAACTTATATTATCCATTTCCAATCACTCTTGCTCTCATCTCTATCCCTCTTATATTTTCAAACCTCTCTTCCCTGGGATCCAGAAACCATTTAAGCATGGTAAGAAGGTCTCTTGTCTTAAAGAAAAACTCTCCCTGGTTCTCACTTTCCCCTTTCGCTAATGTCTTCTCCCTTCTTCCACAGCCAAACTTCTCCAAGAAGAATCTACTCCTCATCATCTCTCAGGCATTGCTTGGGCCTCTCCAGCCTATCTTCTGACCCCAATACCCTCCATTTCCCAAATGGCTCTTGCTGAGCTCACCAATGGCCTCCATGTCACTAAATCCAGAGGACAATATTTTGGTCCTTATCTCCCACTTCTCCCAATAGCATATACCACTGCTGATCTAGCCCTCCCTCTCAAAATTTTTTTTTTTTTCCTATAGGTTAAGGAATAAAGCCTTCTCAGGGAGGCTCTTCTATTCTTCTGACTGCTCTTCTCCAAGACTCATGGTTGTCTACCTCACAGAGTTCCCAAGGTGAGTTCTTATCACACACATGGTTCCAGTTATTATCTCCAGTTCTGTATTCTCCCCTTAGCACCACATTTGTATCTCTTTCTGCTCACTTGACATTTCAACTTGAGCAACTTATACAGGCCTCAAGTTCAACACAACCAGAACATAATCTCTCCACAGTCTAGTGGAGAGATATTACTCTAGTGTTCCTCATTTCATGAGAAATATATAGTCCACTGCAGTGAGAAAATAAGAAACCTATGAGACATCCTTACTATCTTCTTTTCCTCACTCCTCATATCTATTTAGCAGAAGGTCCTACCTAGTTTAGCTCCTAAATAACACTCAAATATGTCCATCTCTCTCTGTTTCTATAGCCTCCATCCTAACTGAAACTGCTCTCATGCAATAACTGGTCCCACTGTTTTCCCTCCAACTCTTCTGTTCTTTCTGCAGATCCCAGCCAAAATAATTTAGTAGCTTACTGGTACTTTCTGGATAAACACCAAAGTCCCTCATCTAGTCCCTGCCCTCTGCCCACACTCACCTGCCCCTTGCTCTTGGTAACATGTGGGTAGACATGAGGAATGCTGATAAGCAGTCTACAATGCACAGGAGACCCCCACATAAAGAATTATCCCTAAATGTCAATAGAACCAAAGTTGAAGACCCCAGTCTAAGCTAATCATTTTACACTCCTTACTCATGCTTCGTTTAAAATTCCTGCACCACACAGCATCCACCTGACCACTAGTACAGGTCTAGGAGTGAGCACTATCCTAAATTAGCTTGATTTGACTGCAAAGAAAGACTTTTTCCCCCATTGTTGGAAGAGAGTCTCTCTTTCTCTTCCTCTGACTCATTCTCTCTTCTTCACCTCCACCTTCTCCATTGGTTAGAAACAAGAAAGCATGTTGTCCCACCTGTCGCTGACAAATGTCTTATGATCATAGGAATAAAGTTGTCCAAGAACACAACTTATACACCAAAGATTAAAGAGAAGAGAGAGATAAAGAACCTGAACTTTAAGGCAACATTGAGCTATTGGATCAATGAAACCTGAAGTCCACCTTACTGCTAAACGTGTTATATGAGATAAATAAATGTCCTAGTTGTATGAGTTAGATTGAATCATATCTCCTGCTACTTGAGATACTGGAAAATTGATTTGTATGGTTCCTATCAGTCCTTTATGATTCTAGATGTAACTAAGATCTAGCTGTGGCTTCTAGCCCTGTAAATATTCAATAAAAAGGTAAATAATTCAAAGAGTTTCTGGTAGAAGATGACAGAGAAGACTAAGTTTTTCACCAAATTAAAGAATACTTCTTTTCTTGTTTACCACTTGGGTCATTACACATTATCTATTCCTCTCAGGTCTATCTCAGACATATTCAGGACATGACAAAAGGCAGACAATTTATTCTACTAAGATGATGACAGGTGTGTTTGTGACCCCATCAACCTTGCCTTCTGCCTATTTCTATGGCTTCAGTCCCAAACATCTGTTTCTTTCCCCACTTCCAATGTGCCAAATGTTAAGGAACTATCTATACCATAACCACCACCACCACTGCCACCACCACCACCATCATCCATCACACCCCCCAGATGCTGTGGTCACTTTCCATGACAATTAGGTACTGAATTTAGGATGAACAAGTCTGAAATGCTGAGTTTTGTGTTGGGACAAAATTTGGACAATACCAGTGATAGCTAGGATGATTGAGTGATTGTGATAACTGGTGCTTAGTGCTTTACACACCTTCTCTCACTGAATCCCCATAGCCATTCCATGATGCAGGCACCATCACTAACCCTATTTTCCAGATGAGATCATGGGACACAGAAAGCTTACATAATTTGCCAAAGTCCACACAACAAGTAAATGAAGCCCTTTTTCTTGGATCATAAGAAATGAAGATAGAGTGGGTAAAGTTCTTATGATTCAATTTGTTTTCATTAAATTTGTCTTTTCTAAAAATTTCCATTAAAAAACAATATGTACACAAGATAACTTAACTGAACATTGTGTAGAGTGAGTAATAAAGTGAAAAGCAGAAGTCTCCCTACAAGGCTATCCTTTTCTAGCTTTCCAGTCCACCTCTGTGAGGGTAACAACTAAAGCTTCTGGAGCATGTTCTGCAGAAATCCCCTTTGCATATGCAAAAAAGCAGTTCTTTCTTTTAGGTCACCTTTTCTTATCCTCCCCACCACCCCCCTGAAATTTCAGGGCAGTACTCTCTGGACACAAATCATCCTTTGCCTTTTCCCTATGTCTTTCCTACCTTCCTGCCCCACCTCTGTCCCTCTGTCCCTAGGTCTCTTTGCCCTCCCCTGGAGGAAGGAATTGCCTTTGCCAACTTTTACACAGTCAAGTCATTTTGAGCACAACCATGGAATGAAAGGATGAGAGCTCGTTTGCCAGACTCTTGCAATGAGAGAAAGAAAAAAAAAAAAAAAAGATCAAAAAAGAAAAATCCTGAAAAGCAGAAGGTTCCTGAATTGTCTTCCTGCAGCCCTGTGGGACAACTCTCCCTTTCTTATGTCACCCTAAATGGGCAGACTCTGCCTAGTTGCTGAAATGTCAGAGTGAGCCCTCAGCTGGAGAGTTAGATAAACACATGAGATCACTGGCAAAGAAAGACATACCCAAGGATCTGTGCTGTCCTGGAGAGCCCCAAGTTAAGACATTCTCAACTGTTAATCTAGGATTCTCCCCTTTGTTCTGCTTTCACCACAGGCTGCATATATATATATATATATATATATATATATATATATATATATATATATATATATATTTTTTTTTACTGTTTTTTAAGTTAAAGTGCAGCTCTTTCAGAAAGACCATAAGAAATAACCTTTCAAATAGGACCTTCCAAATGTATTCTATTCCAAATGCTTGCTCCATCGAGAAGTGGCACACGTTCCCACCCACTACTAATCCCAGCTCACTCTTCATCTTTCCACTGCATTCCTCTAAAGTATCAACTTAAGTATTAGTGGGTGATAAATATTTCTTCCTTAGAAAACCAAATGGAAATTGGGCAGTGGGCACTGGAACTCTCTAGTGTAGGTCTCAGTGAGAAAGTGACAAAACAGGTGGCCCAGAGTCCGTAAGACAAGGTAATCTGAAATGTCAGAGTGAGCCAGAGTCCTTAAGACAAGGTAATCTGAAATGTCAGAGTGAGCCCTCAGCTGGAGAGTTAGATAAACACATGAGATCACTGGCAAAGAAAGACATACCCAAGGATCTCATATGTGAGCAAGGTGCCCAGTACAGCTGAAGTAGAATGGAAAGGAAAGAGTGACAGGAGATGAAGGAAGGAGTTAAGGAAGGAAGACACTGTAGTATCTTTCACTCTAAGAAAAATGGAGAACCATTGAATGGAGACATCCGTTGCTTTGTTGCCTACCCAGCACCCATTTCCTATCTGTTACCATACTTCCATTTTCTCTCTCCCATTCTCAGTCCACGTGGTTTAGGTGGAGCTGACCAAACCTCATGATCCTGGTTTGGACATCCAGGTCTTGCAAATCCTGATCACTGGGGTTGGTTCAGAGGTGGACATTTGACCTGATTAAGCCTAAAATTCAATTCTAGGATTTTCACTGAACTAAAGAAAAAGAGACATGCTTTTTCTGCCTGAGTTGCCAAGCTGATAAAGTAAATCTGGAGTTTTCGGAAACCACTGTGGTATTATAAAGCAATAGCTTGCCTCAGAATGATGCCAGTGCAGACCCTAGGAATGGAGAGACACAGAATCCTATTGACATCATTTGAGCACATGGGTTCAGCCCTACGTGAAACTAGTGTCCCTGGTCTTTTTAGTTATGTTAATAATTTCCCTTTTCAGCTTCAGCTAGTTTAAGTTGGGTTTCTCTTACTTGAATGGGAAAAGTACTGACTATAACACTGATGGATACAAATTAGTTGTCATTTTATAATGGCCTTAGGGCCTTACCTCTTCAACCAAAGGAGAAATTAATGGCAGACAAGGTGGCAAGGAGTTCATGTGAGTTTTGTATAACATTTAAGAGAACTTCAAACCGTATATCTGGCCTCTAACTTTCACAGCTGAGACCATTAAAGACCTACATGTGCACTCACTTTTACGTCAGTTCATGAGAACTTTTCTAAACAAACATGGAGGTATTGGAATCAAATAGGCCTCATATCTGGGTCCTTCCAATGCTTGAAGCCTAGCTCCCCAGGAACTGGCCTCCTGCTTCCCTTCCCTCTGTGTCTCAGTCCTTTTTGGCTTTGAAGCTGCAAGACACTTCATTTCCTTCTCCTGTGTCTCACTTTCCCCATGTCTGCCTATAGTAGATAAAATCATCAGGCTCTGTTCTTCACTCCTGCATTCACAATCTTGCCATGGCCTCTTCATGGGAACAATGTACTTCCCTACTCCTTGAATTTGAGTTTAGCAAGTTTAAGACTTGCTTTGGCCCATGGCATGTGGGCAGAAATAACAATGTGCTAGCTCCAAGCTAGGCCTTAATAGGACTCATATATCTCTATTTACACTCTGTGATAACAGAGTTTCAAGAAGAGGATGGGAGATTTATGGCAGCCTTTCCATCTGCAAGGGTATTCAAATTGACAAAGAAGTCAAACTCTCTCTCTTTGCAGATAACATGATACTTTATATGGAAAACCCAAAAGACTCCATCCCCAAACTACTGGAACTCATATAGCAATTCAGTAAATGTGACAGGATACAAAATCAATATACAGAAACCAGTTGCTTTCTTATACACTAACAAGGAAAATACAGAAAGGGAAATTAGATAATTGATTCCATTTTTTATAGCACCAAGAACCATAAGATACCTGGGAATAAAAAGAGGTAGAGGGTCCGTACTCAAGGAACTACAGAACACTCATGAAAGAAACTGAAGAAGACACACCAAAAAATGGAAGAGCTATCCATGCTCATGGGTCAGAAGAACAATTATTGTTAAAATGCCTATACTGCCTAGAGCAATCTATACTTTCGATGCCATCCCAATCAAAATTCCACCAGTATTTTTCAAAGTGCTGGATCAAACAATCCTAAAATTTGTATGGAACCAAAGGAGACCCTGAATCGCTAAGGAAATGTTGAAAAAGAAAAACAAAACTGGGGGCATCACGTTGCCTGATTTCCAGCTTTACTAAAAAGCTGTGATCACCAAGACAGCATGTACTGGCACAAAAATAGACACATAGTCCAGTGGAACAGAGTTGAGAGCCCAGATATGTACCCTAAATTCCATGGTCAAATAATCTTCGACAAAGCAGGGAAAAATATACAGTGGAAACAAGTGTCTTCAATAAATGGTGCTGGGGAAATTGGACAGCTATGTATAGAAGAATGAAACTCAACCATTCTTTTACACCATACACAAAGATAAACTCTAAAGGATGAAAGACCTCAACATGAGGCAGGAATCTATCAAAATCATGGAGGAGAACATAGGCAACAACCTCTTCGACATGGGCCACAGCAACTTCTTTCAAGACATGTCTCCAAAGGCAAAGGAAAAAAAAAGTGAAAAAGAACTTTTAGGACTTCATCAAGATCAAAAGTTTCTGCAAAGCAAAGGAAACAGTCAACAAAACGAAGAAGTAACCCATGGAATGGGAGAAGATATTCACAAATGACACTACAGACAAATGGCTGATATCCAAGATCTATAAAGAGCTCCTCAAACTCAACACACACAAAACAGATAATCATGTCAAAAAAATTGGCAGAAGACATGAACAGACACTTCTCCAAAGAAGACATACAAATGGCTAACAGACACATGAAAAAATGTTCATCATCATTGGCTATCAAGAGATTCAAGTCAAAACCACATTGAGATACCACCTTCACCAGTTAGAATGGCCAAAATCAACAAGGCAGTAAACAAATGTTGGAAAAGATGTGGAGAAAGGGGAACACTCTTACACTGTTGGTGGGAATGTAAGTTGGTGCAGCCACTTTGGAAAACAGTGTGGAGATTCCTTAAGAAATTAAAAATAGAGCTTCCTTATGACCGTGCAATTGCACTACTGGGTACTTACCCAAAAGATATAGATGTAGTGAAAAGAAGGGCCATCTTTACCCCAATGTTCATAGCAGCAATGGCCACAGTCACCAAACTGTGGAAAGAACAAAGATGCCCTTCAACAAAAGAATGGATAAAGAAGATATGGTCCATATACACTATGGATTATTATGCCTCCATCAGAATGATGAATACCCAACTTTTGTATCAACATGGATGGAACTGGAGGAGATTATACTGAGTGAAATAAGTGAAGCAGAGAGAGTCAATTATCATATGGTTTCACTTACTCGTGGAGCATAAGGAATAACATGGAGGACATTGGGAGATGGAGAGGAGAAGTGAGTTGGAGGAAATCAGAGGTGGAGATAAACCATGAAAGACTGTGGACTCTGAGAAAAAAAACTGAGCATTTTGGAAGGGGATTGGGGGATGAGGTGAGCCTGATGGTGCGTATTATGGAGGGCATATATTGCATTAAGTACTGGGTATGGTGCATAAACAAGGAATTTTGGAACACACACACACAAAAATTCAATTAAATTATATACCCCTGGGGATAAAAATATATGTTTATAAAAAATAAAAAATTAAAAAAAAAAAAGGGAGTTGGGGGAAATTGGAAGGGGAGGTGAACCATGAGAGACTTTGGACTCTGAAAAACAATCTGAGGGGTTTGAAGTGGCGGGGGGGGGAGGTGGAGGTTGGGGGAACCAGGTGGTGGGTATTAGAGAGGGCACAGATTGCATGGAGCACTGGGTGTGGTGCAAAAACAATGAATACTGTTATGCTGAAAATAAATAAAAAATAAATTTAAAAAAAAAATTATATTTTAAAAATAAAGAAATAAAGTAGAAAATGAAATTATGAAAGAAACCCTGAATTACTAACACTAATTATTTAGTGTTACTGTATTGTGAGCAATATTTGCAAATATTTATCTAAAATTCAAATTTAAATGGGCATTCTACACTTTTTATTTATGAAATCTAACAACCCCTCTCTTCTACTATTTAATTCTGGTTGGTGCTAAAAAGAGATGTTCCTCCTGCACAACACAGATAAACACACCCACACACACACCCACACACACACACACTTCAGGCTTAGGATCACCTACTCTATCACTTCATAGAAGAATTATTTGCAGTGAAAGTTCAGAGCATTTTTTTTTTCAGTTTGAAATGACTGCCCTGTGAATATTCACTCTAAATCCCAAGGTGCCAAGGTGAGGGAAAGAAGACATTTGGAGTTGTTTGTACTCTATGTTCATGCAGCTAACTGAATCAGTGTAAGGACTATGTTTCTCTCTCTGTTTTGAAAATCTGTCCATTCTTTACACATCCGAGGTGAAACACAGAGTTAAATTCCAGCAGCCACATATTGAGATTGCAAATGGTTGCTTATCATTCCTCAGTTCATAGAAGGACCATATCTTTTATTGTCAATTTGATTAAAGGCTTCAGCTTCAAAATAAAATTCATGTCCAAGGGGCTTTCATTTTCCCTTTGATAAACGGGCATAATTCACTTTTCTTTAATGTTATTCCAAAGAGCATTGTGTTACAATGGGGTTTTTGTGATGCCCCAAAAACATTTTTGAAACTGTTCTTATCTTTCCAGGCTCTTGCTAACAGCCACTGCAATACTCTCTTGGGCATAAGTGTGCCCAGCAAAGGCTCAAGGAATAAGTTTATAGCCTCTGGAAGTTGGATCTCCTGGATGGGAGGGAGAAAAGGTTGCATATAAATTCTTTTCCATAAAAGGCTTTATCAAATGACTGAAACAGAACATGCCAGGTAACTAGTTCCAGATTAATTTTCAATCAGCATTTTGTGAGCACTTCTAGGTACCCGGTGGTTCATAGTGGTTCTTAACCTTGACTGCACATTAGAATCACAGAGGGAGCTTTTTAAAAAATGTTGTTCCCTGGGGCCCACCTTGGAGATTCTAGCTCAGTTGGTGTGGGGTGGGGGCTGAGCATTAGTATTGTTAAAAGCTCCCTAGTGATTCTAAGGTGGAGGCAGCAGTAAACAACGCTGATATATACAATTTCGTTTATTCTCCCCTGCAATCTGGCAAGGTTGGCAGAAGTATCAGGTATAACACATGAGGGGATTGATCATACAAAACAGCTTTAGTGACCTCCTCCTCAAGTTTGGGCCTATTTCATGCTCAATTTCATACTATGACAGCTCAGGATACCAAGAAGCTGCAAGGGATTTTTTTTTTTAATTGAGTCCTCTGAAAGATATAAATGCTCAGAGCACCTCAGAAAATTAAACTCAACATCCCAAATACGATAGATGGTGATAGATGTATTTTCAACTTTGTATTATCAAGTGTTTAAAATACATAAAAGTGAGGGAGCAGCATGATTGAGCCCCCATTACTCATCTCTAGACTTCAACAATTAGGATGACTTTACCAGTTTTGCTTCCTCTCTGTCCTCCAGGATTTTGGTTTGTTTTGCTTTGTTAGATTATTTTATTTTTTTTATTTTTTTTTTTAAAGATTTTATTTATTTATTTGACAGAGAGAGATCACAAGTAGGCAGAGAGGCAGGCATAGAGAGAGAGAGGAGGAAGCAGGCTCCCTGCTGAGCAGAGAGCCCGATGCGGGACTTGATCCCAGGACTCTGAGATCATGACCTGAGCCGAAGGCAGCGGCTTAACCCACTGAGCCACCCAGGCACCCTGTTAGATTATTTTAAATTAAATCCCAGTGGTAGTACTGTTAAGCTGTACCTACTCCAGAATTTATCTCTAATACTGAGGACTTCTTGGTTGTGGTGGTAAAATAAAAATGGCATAAAATTTAGTATTTTAACCATTTTTCAAGTATATAGTTCAGTGGTATTAAGAATATTCCCATTGTTAGGCAATCATCACCACCATCCATTCCTAGAACTTTTTTCATCTTCCCAAACTGAAAGTCTATCTCCATGAAACACTAACTTCCCATACCTCAGTGTGGTGGCAACCACCACTCTACTTTCTGTGTCTATGAGTTTGAGTCTTCTAGATCCTAGTTACAGTGGAATCATATATATTTTCCTCTCATGTCTGGCTTATTTTACTTGGCATAATTTCTTCAAGGTTCATTCATGTTGCATCATGAAACCCCTGAGGACTTTTTTCTGTAGCAAAATTCAGTGCCATTTTCATCCTTAAAAAATTAATACAATATTATTAAGATAAATTTCCTTTAATCCTCTCCCCAAAATTTGGCACAATTTTGTGACATTTATTTGTTAGAGAAACCAGGTTATTTGTTCTATAGAATTTCCCATGTGACAGATGGCACATGCTTTCTGGAAAGGATATGTCAGCCTCCTCAATCCCAATATTGCTGAAAACTGGTAGTAGGACCAGAGACTTGACCAGACTTGGACTAACATACAGTTTTTTGGCAAGAATTCACAGGGAGTGGGACATACATTGTATTGTGCCTTTTAAGAGATAATAACCTCTGACTGTCCTGCTTTTAGTGATATTATGGTTGCTCAGGCAATGTCACTATAATCCTTCTATCTGACTTCTTTGTGATAGAATTTCAACCCTGGAAGAAGGCACTCTGAGGGGCATCTGGGTGGCTCAGTCAATTAAACGTTTGCATTCAGCTCAGGGCACAAACTCAGGGTTCTACTCAGAGGGGAGTCTTCTTTTCCCCTTGCTCTGCCCCTGCCCCCTGCTTGTGCTCTCCCCTGCCAACTCAAATAAATACATAAAGTCTTAAAAAAGGAAAAAGAAAGAAATTACTCTGAGTTTATGAACCAGCTTTTTTCATCTGTACACAGGAAGAACCATGACCAAAGAAGTTTAATAATTTGTTCAGCATCATGTATCAAGTAATATTTATCGAGTTCCCTCTCCTGAGAGAACCCAACCCTCTTTCCATGTAGAGGTCCATTGTTCTTCCTGATGCTTCCATGTGGCTCAGTTCTTAAAGAACTTAGTAGGCTATAGGATGCCTGGGTGGCTCAGTTGGTTAAGCGGCTGCCTTCGGCTCAGGTCATGATCCCAGCATCCTGGGATCGAGTCCCACATCGGGCTCCTTGCTCGGCAGGGAGCCTGCTTCTCCCTCTGCCTCTGCCTGCCATTCTGTCTGTCTGTGCTCGCTCTCTCTCCCTCTCTCTCTCTGACAAATAAATGAATAAAATCTTAAAAAAAAAAAAAAAAAGAACTTAGGAGGCTATGAAAACTACCTAGAGGGGCTCCTGAGTGGCTCAGTTGGTTAAGCAGGTCATAATCCCATAATCCCAGGGTTTTGGGATCAAGTCCCCCTGTCAGGTTCCCTGCTCAGTGAGGAGCCTGCTTCTCCCTTTCCCTCTGCCACACCCCCTACTTGTGCTCTCTCTGTCTCTCTCTCTTTCACCCTCTCTCAAATAAATAAAATAAAATCTTAAGAAAATAAAACTTCCTAGACTAGACCACAAGCCACAGGAAGGAAGAGAGCTTTATTCACAATTTAACTCCTTGGATAGATGGCACAGAAAAAGGGATTAATACATATTTTTATATAAAAGAAATACAAAAGTGAATGATTAGTCGATTTAATTAAAAGATGCAAGAACTTTGGGATCACTTTTCTAAACATATGTTTCTATTGATGTCTTCATAAAAGAATGTCCCAATAGATTTTAACAGCTTCTGGCCATGATTCCATCTCAATATAAATTTTAGATACTTGTAAAAAGCAGTGTAATCCTTTGCCAAGTGCCTTTTCTGAGACATCTCACAAGAGGTAAAGGAATGGCTTTACCTCCTGGTGGTTTATTTTCATTCCCCAATAGGGCTTTGAAGTCTCTTACCTGGGTGCTCTGTTGTGCCTCTACAACTTCCAGACAGCAACCAGGGTGAAATTTTTCAAATGCAATTCTGATCATGTCATTCCACCAATGAAAACTCTCTGATGTTCTTCCATTGTGCTTAGAATAAAGCCTAAATTCCAAGCTAGGACCCACAAGTTTCCACCCATACTACTCATATCTCTTTCTCCAGCCTCATATCAGCATCTCTTCTCTTGAACTGGCCTCTTTTCATTTCCCTGATCCTAAAACCTGCAGCCTGTTCCCACCTAAGATTTTGTACCTGTTTTTCCCTCTTCCTGGCCTGTTTCCCTGCAGGTTTTCCTAAGGGTGGTTTATTTTCATCCTTTGGGCCTCTAATCAACTGTCCTAGAAAAACCTTATTTAAAATGAGCCTCCTCCATGTTGTTTCTATTCCATCGCCCTGGGTATTTACTTCATAACACTGTATATAATTACTTAATTAATTACTGTATTAATTAGTTTATTTATCTGTTCCCTTGTTGACTATCTCTCTGTTCTGCTAAAATAGAAGCTCCATGAAGACAGATAATTTGTATTTTTACCACTCTATTCTCAACAACTAACACAGAGCTTGGAACAGAATATAAGCTCAATAACTATCAGGTGAATGAAGCAAGGCAAACCTTTAAAAGCCTGTGAATGCAGAATGCCTGGATTCTTGCATTAGCCTGCCTGCTTCTCTACCCTCAACCCAATACACAGCCTAGCCTTTTGAGATACTATGGCTCAAATTGGCCCCAGACTCTAGGAAATGTTGAAGGAGCCCTGGTTTGCTTGGATCTCGCATATAATCCCCATCTTGCTGGGCTTGACTCTACCTTGGGCCTGAGATCTAACTCCTAAGGCTGTGGCTTATTCCTTGACCTAAATATCCACATTATTTCTCAGGCCATCTATAAACTCTGCCTTGTTCTCCCTCCTTCACCCCTTCCCCTTGCATTTTTCTTATTCACTCATCTATCTTAGGCATTAGATCCTGGTCCATATCTCATCCCTGTGCTGGGACCACACTACTGTTGACATGGTGGGTCTCCTCTGGATCTACCTCTGTATCCCCCATCAAAACCTTTCACTTTCTCCTTCCACCAACTTTTGACCATAGCAGCCAACACCCAAATGGTGGGTGATGTTAAGTGCTGGTACACTAAGATCAGGCACACTTGGCTTGCTTTTCCTCTATGGAAGATGGAAAGGATGTCCCCAAGATCTTGAGAAGGAAGAGGAAGTAAGTCCATTTTTCTCATAAACACTTAGAATATAAAACCATCAACAGGGCAGACTTGAACTATTAAGGCAAACCACATGAAATTGCCAGTATGCTACCTACCAAAAAAGATGACTAATTCATTCAGCCTAACACATTTCCTGCCTGCCTCTCCCACCCATTCATGGCACCCAAAGGTATGGTCAGTTGTTTTAGAGTAATCTGGAGTGAAGAAAATATGGACCATAATTAAAGGGTGAAGTCTGGGACCGAACAATTCTATAGAAGGGATAACCTCCCAACCCCCTTGCCAATGCTTAGGATACTTAAAGCCAAGGATAAGAAAGAAATATTAGTCATTCATTCAATTCCTCAGCACAAATGCATTCAAGTCCTATGTGCACTAGGCACTATGCCTTTTACTTCACATTATCTTTATACTTTATGTTTAATCCTAGCCTTATTCTCCTTTTCAAGGAAGATCTTTATGTTACAACAAAACAACTCTTTTTAGGGTCAGAAAAATCAAGCTTTGGCTCCCAGATCTGTTCTTAATTACCTGCATGACCATGGGACAAATTTCAGACTCTGAGTTCTGAGTTTTCTCTTTGATAAAATGGATATAAAAAATACCTACACTATACTCTTAAAATGAAATAAATTGATCCATATGACAAATACACTCACTATGAGAAAAGTCCCTCTTCTTTTTTCCATAAATGCTTTTTTTATCCTCAGTTTTTCTTGTGGCGCCATACCCTCTGGTTCCAATAAGTTTGTACAAGTTGAAGCAAACACTTATATTAAGTGGAATAAAAGTCTGGGGTAAGGTTCATAGACAGCAGGTTAAGAATCCCTGATGTATGTTTAGGTGTTCTAATACTCAGTGTATGACTCTGACCCCAAATGATCAATGTTGCTGTTTGCTTTCCTGTTCTATTTTTGGATGTTTGATAAACACACTAATATCAAAGAGTAATATTGGAGTTTGGCTATCACACTGGACTTTGTCACTGCCCAAAGCCCTTGGCCAGTGTGATCATTGGTTATGACTAATTGTTGGCAAAGCTGCAAGGAAGAGTCACTCTTCTACCCTGCTATGGGAAGTATAAATTGAGGATACTTTTTTGGAAGACAATCTGACAGTCCATGTTAAAAACCCTGAAATGTATGTAATTCACTTTCTAGAAATTCATCACTAAGAACATCTGGCAGGAAAATAATATATTAGATGTTTGCTTATAAAATCTTGGAGGGGAACTTCTCAATATCCAACCAGAAACCTAATTAAATCAAGTATAACTTCCCATAAAATGGAATAAAATGATCCACTAGAATTTTCATGATGAAATGAGAAATTCTAATCTATTGCTAAGTTAACAAACCCGATTATAAAACAGCACAGTATATTGAACACTACATCAAAAACTAGTGATGTACTATATGTTGTCTAATCAGACATAATAAAATAAATAAATAAAATAAAACAGTACAGTACAATGGATTTTTGTTGTTGTTGTTGTTTTGTGTCTTATTTGTTGTTTTTACCAAATACACCAAAAGTTTAACAATGGTTACATTGGCATGAAGGGATTATTGGTGGATTTTGTCATCCTCTGTGTTTTTCTATATTTTCTAAATTTTCAGCAATCTGTATAAAGTACTTACACTGTTTTCAAAATTAGGAGGTGGGGTGAAGGATGTGTCTTTTTGTTTTTAAGTAGTAGATTTAAAAACAACTCTAAATAGCACTCCACACATAGGGGAATGGAGTAGAGAGCAGTAACTTATGAGAATGATGGGGACAAAAATAGCCATTTATGGTCATGAAAGACATAAGGATCAGCCTTGTTGATACTTCCCTGTTCTGTATTGTTATATATTTAAAGGATGTTATAACTTTTCCAGGCTACATGTAAAAGATTGTCTTGACCAGTTGCATTTGACTCAGTGAAAAATACAATGGAATTTCAGGGCAGAAAGGAATCTTCAAAATCAATTTGTCTTGCTTTTTTTCTTAGATGAGACATCTAAGCTCAAAGGAGCCCAGTGACTTGTCTTAGGCTGCAGAATTAGTCATGTCCTTATATATGACTCAATGTAGAGGTCCATATGATGAATGAGGAAAGATTATCAAAGATTAGAAAGACCCATCATAAAACTATCCATTTGCAACAAGGTGGGTACACAAACAGTAATAAGACAAGAGGAATACTGTGTTCGCCAACATTCCATTGAAGGAGAGCACAGTGTTTGTTTCAAGGAATGTTGTGATAAACTTACTTGGACTGGAAGTTGAAACCTTGGGGCCATGAAATGGTTTTGTGCCAAGGCTTCAGGAAGGTGGAGCAGAATCCCTCTCCATAAGAGGAGAAGATTGTATGTGTTCCTTTAAAAGGGAAAGATGAAGAAAGAGGAGAGAAAGAAATGTTGGTCATGAAATGTTGGTGAGTAGTTCGTTTTTTGGAAGGTCCATGAAAGAACTGTGTTCTGCACCCAAGTTGGGGCAGCCAGTAGGTTGACGTGCCCCAAATCATCCCAGTTTACCTAAGACTTTCCCAGTTTAGTGGTCATAGTCCCATGTCCCAGGAGACCTCCAGTCTTGGACACACTACGGTAGCTAATCACTCCAGGGCAACAACTCATTGTCCTCACAATGTATTAATTAAATGAGTTGAAGGCTTCATTTAACATCTAGTTTACAAAATAGCTCCCTAAAAATCCAAAGGACTGTCAAATTTTGCAAAACGCTGTCAAGTTTTGCAACAGGTTAAATGACCAAAAGGGGAAAGAAAATGTATCTTCCCACATACAAAGAATGTATAATTTTTCAAAAGCTGCTTCCTAGGATAATAGTAATGCTTTAAAGTATTTATGAATGTGAGAATCTTAATTAGAAAGCTTCTGTCTTGCCAGTCTTTTGCCTAATGAATAGGGATTAAATTCCTACCCTCCCAATAGTGCAGCACTCCAAAGTTCTGTGATACATGTAGAAATCACATCTCCTATAAATAAAACCAAACTTCCATATGTAAAAATGGAGTTGCAATTGTTGTACTATTTCAATGTTTCAAGGTTTCAATGAGCTCTTGAGTGTAGTGATGACTTAAAAAGTTGTTAGTGTCTTTGACTTTGACTGGTTAGAACTGTTATTGGCATTTCTATTCCATTTTTAGATCCTCTGCCGATACACTTAAGATTGAAAGCAAAAGAAAGCTGAATGTAAAAAGCTCCACATCATAGTGCTGGGTAGGAAGTTGCTCCCCCACCTGTAAAAGCTACCACATTGCCCCCTCCTAGTTTTTCCCATTTTTTCCTTTCCTACTGTAATTCTCCATAGTGACAGAGTGAGGATTTGGTTGGCCATTACCCATGCTCTTCCTGCTTCAAAGGAGAACTTGCCTTAGGAAAAAGAGTCAGGCCAATGGGAGAAAGATATGCCTTCTTCTGGTCATGGAATTAAAATCCTCCAGTGTTGGGCAGAGCAGTCATAACTGTCTTTCTCATGGTCTCTTTGTGGCCATAATGGTAAAATGGAGTAAGGAGGAAGTAATGGAAAGATGTGAATTGAACAAAAATACTAACCACTGAAATCCTAAATAAGAGTTAGGAGGATGTTGTTCTAGTGAGTAGGGAATAATGGTTCTCAATCTTGACTTCGCATCAGAATCACCAAAGATATTTGTTAAAAACAGAGATGACTTAGGTTCCATTATCAATTTCCTCAGTCTGTAGGTTGGCCATGGCCTGAATGTTTGTGTCTCAGAATTCATACCCTGAAATCCTAACACCACAGGTGATAGTATTAGGAAGTGTGACCTTTAGGAAGTGGTTAGGTCATGAGGGCAGTGCCCTTGTGAATGGGATTAGTGCCCTTATAAAAAATGTCCCAGAGAGATCTCTTTCCATTTACACCATGTGAGGATACAATAAAAAGTCTGCAACCTGGAAGAGGTCCCTCACCCAACCATGCTGGGACCCTGATGTTGAACTTGCAGCCTCCAGAGCTGTGAAGAATAAATTTCCATTGATTATAGGCCACCTAGTTTGTTGTTATACCAACCCAAATGGAATAAGATAAGGTTTATATTTTTAGTGGACACATGTATATTTAACTACTTCTGAGAACTTTGAGTATGGCATATGTGTGGTGCAGTGGGTCTCAGACCGGGGGTTCTGAAATTTAGAAAGAAAATTTCACTTTGAGAAAGGCAACTCCAGTGGTTAAGAGCACAGGTTCTGAAGTCAGGAAGACCTGGGTTGGAATTCCAACTCTTTCTCTATGCAATCAGACAAATTACTTAAGTTCTCACTTTTCTTGGATATAAATTGGGAATGAAAATAAGACCTTCCTATATAGATGAAAGGAGACAATGTTTGTAAAAAAAAAAAAAATTAGAAACACATTAACAAGGTATACAGAAGATAGCAAAAAATGGTCATTACTTCTCACTAGTCACTTGGTCCTCTGTGAGTCTCAGCAAACTCATCCACAGAATGGAGCATGCTCAAGGCTATCTCTATAGTGACTCTCAGTTCCCATTCTCTCTGATTAAATAGGATGTAAAGTAGTCATTGCAAACTTTTTCTCTAAAGGAAAAACTGTGAACATTTTAGTCTTTGCAGACCATATGGTCTCTGTTGAAACAGCTGGCCTCTGCCATTATAATGCAAAAGGAGCCATAGTTAATACATAAGTGAACAAGTGTGGCTGTGTCACAATAAAAGTTCATCAACAAAAACAGGCAGTGAGCCAGATTTAATCCCGGGCTATAGATTGCAGAACTCTGATTTAAAGGACTAAAGGATAAGGTGAGTTCTCTCCACTCTCCAGCAGTGTGTCTTCTCCCAGTAGTACACTTTTGAAATATATTGAGGCACAGAGAGATAACATAATATGCCTGTAGTTGTTTATATTTTTCAAATATAATCATAACAACATCTCCCATTACATATGCTATTCATACAATAAGACTTTGACCACCTCTCATCAAGAGGTAGAGTCAATACTTCCTACCTTTAACACTGGCCAAAATTATGACTATGGTATGATGGCATATATGTCTTTTGAAACAAGTTCATAAAAAGCGATATAGCTTCCACCTGGTTTCCTGGTTCCCTGGTTGGGACATTTGCCTTTGTAACCTAAACACTATGTTCTGAGGAAGATAAGGTCTCCCTGTGATAAAACCCACATGGAGAGAAATTGTCAGTCAGCACAAATTGTCAGTCCTGTGAATAAGCCATCTTGGAGCAATGAATAAGCATCTAACAATAGATGGACCACCCCACCTGGGAGAAGCAGAGAAGAAATATTCCTGCTGAGTACTGTGCAGGTTGAAGTTTCATGAACCAAATAAAATTTAAAAAGAACAGTATTCAAGTGACTGCACCTGGTGCCATAATGAGATAAGATTTGGGGATCTAGAGAGGAGTATAAGTATATTTTGCATAAAAAACAAATGTTAATTATTGTGACCAGAAAGTAAATTACAGAAGATTGTATTTTCTTTAAAAAAAAAAAAAGTGGTGTAACAATAGCTCCACTCTCACATGTGCTTCTTACAATGTAGCCTCGGCACTCCCCTCTCAAAATATGATGCTCTGTGACTTCTGAGGAGGTCATAAAAGGTGATACAGCTTTTACCTAGTTATCTTAAAATGCTAATCCTTGGTGTTCAGCCACCAGGCTGTAAGGAAGCCCAAGTTCTCCTGTGGAGAGGTCCCTGTTGAAACTGCCAGCCATGTAAGTGAGCCATCTTGGAAGTAGATCTTCCAACCTTAAATGTACCCCCCCAGGTGACACCATGTAAAGCAGAAATAAGCTTCCCCACTGAACCTACCATATTGAAGATTTATGGTATAAATAAAAGATTGTAGTTTTAAAGCTATTAAGTTTGGGAGTAGTTTGTGACATAGCAATAGATAATTGGAAATTATCTATTAGCAAATTAGCAAATGGTGGAGCTCACAAATGAATACAGGTATTCTAATTCTCAAGTCCACATTTGCAGTTTATACAGAGTACTGCACTGCCCAGATAACCCCTGCAGGAAAGAAGGTTATATTCAAGTGCTGGGTGTGCTGCTTACCAATAGCTCTCAGTCCTCAGGCTTCCAGAGTAATTGCCCTTGGCTGAAAAGAGACACCTTGCCCTAAAGTCATGACTCCCTCGAGGGACAGTTTGCATCCAACATCTGTTTCATGTAGAGATATGAAAGCTCAGCCTCCTTCTCCAGTCTGGGCCAATTCTGAAGGGCTTCCCCAGCTTCAGAACTCTCTAGGGTCAGTTAAGGCCTTGCTGCTGCCATGCGACAATACATCCTCTCTCCCAATCTGCTTTTTTCACTTCCTCCACAGGTGCAGATCCTGAGAAACATCCACCAAAACTTCCTGCACACAAATCTCCACTTCAGAATCTTTTTCTTGGGGAACGCAGCCTGCAACACTATTCTTATTCATCACTGAAGTAGAATGAGATGTCCATAAAGGATAAGCTGAAGGCATTCAAGCACAGAGACTTGATGGGACTAGTTAGTCAATGTCAATAACTTGAATTGATTGCCTACTGCATGGGGATATAAAAATAAACTGTCTTTATCTAGAAATTCTTACTGTTCAATAAAGGATATGCACAAAAAAACATGAATTGTAATACAATGTAGTAAGTACTATGAGAGAAAAGGATTCTAACACATCCATGGGAACCCAGAGGACCAGGAAATGTGTTTCTGTATTTTGAAATAGAGGAGAATGTAAGCATCATATAGGGATCTGTAGGCACTGCTAAAAATATGAAAGGATGGCGCTAGTAAGTGGTATAGCTAGCAAGACTGGAAATAGGATTTAAGGTTTGCTGTAGCAATGATCTGGATGTGACTCTGATCTTTTTTATTCTTCATTGGAATCAACTAAGAAAAATGGGAATTCTGTACCTCTCCCCTAACTCCCTGCCAAAGATTAAACCACCTAATCTGGGCAGTCTATGCTAAATGTGGATGCCTGTACTGATTCAGCTGAGCAACTAGCTAACTAATCCTCTCTTCCATGGAGAGGCTGAGGAGGCAGAAGAAACTATAACAGTTCACCAGTTTCATTAGGGAAAAATAGTTCCACTAGCCCCCAGTACTCCAGAGAAAGCACCAGTTATTCAAAACGAGGACCTGTATTATACACTTCTGTGACATGTCACTGCCCAGTCAAATGTTGAGACACTCTGGGCACCCCTAAGGAGTCACTTCCCTGCCCCAGAGTGTCATGACCACTCAGGGACTTCCCTCAAGGATGAGAACATTTCTGCTGGAAATGTATTATCAAGAACATCTAGTCCAGCTTGTGCCAGAACTTACTTGTTTGTGCTTGTCTTAAAACAGTTTTCAGCTACCATTTCTTTGGTTCACAGGAAAGCAGAGACCTGTGAAACATGCAACAGCAAAAGAAGTCTGGAGGAGGTTGTTTTCATGATTGGCTGGGAATGGAGTAATCTCAGCATTAGGACATCTAAGATTTCCAGAAATTTTCTGGAATCCTTTGAGATTCAATTCCCTTGTGATTAGAAGGTGGGAATAGAAGTAGCGAGAAAAGGGTCTGTTTTCTTTAATTAACTACAATATACACATACATACACACACAACTCCAATTCATTTACCATTTTAATTTCTTAAAATAAGTCTTACTTGAGCATATTAAAAAATTACACAATACAACATATTATAGTAAAAAAATAAGTTTTTTTCTCTTTCACCTTGTCTTTCTCTCATTCTCAATTTCCGTGTCAGAGGGATTATCATGTCCAATTTCTTCAATATCCCTCTAGCAATATTCTATGCATATATAAATATATATACATATATACACATACATGTATATGCACACATTTTTGCACATATGGTAACATACTATTCAAACCATTATTAATCTTGCTTTTCTATATTAATAATATATGTCAATGATTCTACTGTGTCAGTAGAGATAGAGCTTTCTTATTTATTTAGCAGTCACATAGAATTCCAATATATAGTGGTGCAATAATTTGTTTAATCAGCCTCTTACACTGATAGACACTGAGACCGTGTCCAAAAGTTTGCTACTATAAATAATATTGCAAGGAATATCCTTGAATGTATACATGTATGTATATGTGCAGATGTGAGCATTTCATAAGTGTGTAAACTTATAGAATTGGAATTACCGTATAGAAGAGTATAGGTGTTTAAAATTTTGAAAGATTATGACAGATAGGCTCTGTAACTTTGCTCTTGATGCTCCCACCATACCCCTTCTTCAGTCACTAATGACTTCCTATTGCAAGCCTGCACCTCTTTTTATGAGGTTTTTTTCCTGGTTATAAAAGTGTGCTTTGTGCACTCACAAGGTAGGCCAGAAAAATTGGGGACTGAACATACCCAAGAGAAGTCCTCAGTCAATGACAAATAAATGCCCCCCCTTCTTCACCTTTGGCAGAGAACAACTTTATACAGAGTTCCCTAGTGGAACTGAGCTGAGCCTCAGCTATCCACAATGATAACTCCCTCATTAACATACCCTTTTATTGACTTCTTTCCCTTTCTGCTCCCTTACCAGTGCTATATGGGATCATCTTCTAAGAAAACTACTTGTGCTCAAATCTTTGTCTCAGGGTTCTTCCTTTTTTTTTTTTTTTTTAATTAAACTTTTTACATTTTTAAAAAATTTTTATTTTATTTTGTGTGTGTTCCAAAATTCATTGTTTATGCACCACACCCAGTGCTCCATGTAATATGTGCCTTCCTTAATAACCACCACCAGGTTCACCCAACACCCCACTCTCTCCCCTCCAAAACCCTCAGCTTATTTCTCAGAGTCCACTGCTTCTCATGGTTTGTCTCCCTCTCTGATTTCCCCCAACTCACTTCTTTCTGTCTCCCAATGTCTTCCTTGTTATTCCTTATGCTCCACAAGTAAGTGAAACCATATGATAATTGACTCTCTCTGCTTGACTTATTTCACTCAGTATAATCTCTTCCAGTCCCGTCCATGCTGATACAAAAGTTGGGTATTCATCCTTGTTTCTGATGGAGGCATAATACTCCACTGTATATATGGACCATATCTTCTTTATCCATTCATCTGTTGAAGGGCATCTTAGTTCTTCCCACAGTTTGGTGACTGTGACCATTGCTGCTATGAACACTGGGGTACAGATGGTCCTTCTTTTCACTACATCTGTTCCCTTGGGGTAAATACCCACTAGTGCAATTGCAGGGTCATAGGGTAGTTCTATTTTTAACTTCTTAAGGAATCTCCACACTGTTTTCCAAAGTGGCTGCACCAACTTGCATTCCCACCAATAGTGTAAGAGAGTTCCCCTTTCTCCACATCCTCTCCCACACTTGTTGTTTACTGTCTTGTTGATTTTGGCCAGGAAACACAATTTAAAAGTACCCTCCATAAAGGCTGTTGTAACTTGCATTTCCACCAAGACTGTCTGTTCCCCATCACCACCACAATTCCATTCCCACCCCAACTCACCATCAGTTTTATTGTTTATTTATTCATTTTTTCATTTTTTCATTCATTCAAAAGATAATTTTTGAGCATTTTCCTTGTTTCGGGCACTTAGCTGGCTCCTGGATATAGTACAAAGCACTAGAGATCAGACATACCTCTATTACCTATATTCCTACTCCTTTAAGTTGAAACCTGAATTTTTTTAGGAAAGGTAAGTCCAATATTATTTCACAGTCAGAGCAAAAGCATGGAAAATGCCTAATGTTGATTAAAGAAGCACAAGAATAAGGCATTCCAAGAATCTGTAATCAGCAACAAGAAGACAGATTATCAAATCCTCCCCAGGTTTGTAGAGGTTTAGGGTTGAAAAGAACAGGAGATGTCAGACCCTTGAAGTAGGTCAAGGGGACCTGGGACAGAAGATATTCTTCAGTGATTTCACATGGTGATCTAGACTAGGGTCTGGTCCAGGACAAAAAGAAACTGTGTAGTGAGCAGTTCTGTCATACAGCTACAAATGTTCTGCTTTCATGATTTATGAACATGTTTTTGTTTTTCAGACTGCCTGTTTTCATAGTAAAGAGCTTTATTCCCGGGGCGCTAATTAATGGAGGTATTATTGTTCTTAACAGAACAAGAAGGAAAGTCACCCCTATCCTGGATAAATGCCACAGTCTGCCTTCTCTGCTCCTAAACCAGGCTGCCAAGCTTTGCTGGAAAGAAGTCCCTCCATTCCATAATCATGGACTCCAACCACAGCTGGGCCCTGGATACTTTGAGTATAAATTGTACTTGTCTGCGATTAACTTTCCCCCATTTTTCTCAGCAGTTATTTCCAACTTTCTCCTTTCTCTTTAAACCCTTGATCTTCTACCTGTGGCCTTAACCTAAGCACATGAAACTTTTTCCTATTTTAAGGGAAAAAACAGACAATCCAAACATGGGCCTCTCTACCCACAAATCTCTCCACATCTGCACCAACTCCTGCTCACTATTACTGAGAGGACTCAAGAACCTCACCTATTTCCCTGGTCCTCTCCAACCCCTTACTCTAGGGCTCACCTCCTGTATCTCTTGTATCAACACCTTCTCAAAGCCTTACTATAGCCCTTTATTTTAAACAAATAAACATGCCCAGATCTTTCCCATTTTTAAATAAAAGGTGCTTTTTCTGTCATTCTTTCTAACTGGTTCCGTCTCATTTCTTTGATAATTTGATGCCTTCAAATAATTGCCTATCTTCATTGCCTTTACTTCTTCTTCTCCCAATCATTCCTAACTCCCTACATCTTTATCCACGCACCATAAACACGTGTACTGTTCTCCTCTTCCACATTTTCAAATTCCAGTAAACTTTTCCCAAAGCTCACCTTCTTCAAAATCTCTATAACAATGAGTCTCAAAAGTGGTCTCCAGACCAGCAAAAAAAAAACCACCATCACCTAGGAACTCCTGAGAGACTTAAATTCTTGGGCTACACTCAAGACTTACTGAATTAGAACTGCTTGGGCTGGGCCCAACAATTTTGTTTTAGTAAGCCCTCTAGGTGACTTTGAGTTTAAGTTTACTACTTCCTCTTCTCTTCCTTTGCAAAATTCTTTCTTCACTTAGTTTCTGTGAACTAGATAGTGCTGGCTCTTCTTTTACATTTTAAGCTATTCTTTTTAGTCTCTTTCTTCCATTCATCCATAAATATGGTTTTTCCTCGTGTTCTATTATCTCACAATCTGTCCTGCCCATGTGATGTCATCTATTTATAACACTTTAGTTAAAACCTGTGTTAATCAAAATTCTTGGTTATAAATGGCAGAAAATGCAATTCAACTTAAGTGATGTTGAGCAATGTTAAACAAAAGATGGAATTTATTGGTTCATGTAACATGTTTGTCTTGCCCCAGGATCTTAAATAATCTTATCAAGATTTGGCCTCATTCTCTTTATTTGTTAGTTTTGCATACATCTGAGTTAGTTTGGTTTCCAGTCCAGGCCCCCTCAGTGGGGTTTCTTGAAGCTCCAAAAGTACAAATTCTCAGTTTCAGAGCCATATTAGTTTATGTGCCCATCCTAAACCAGCCATTGTCTCCAGCGAAGTAGAATATAATTACTTCCTTAAGCCTGAGTCACATCACCATCTCTGCTGGTAGGAGTGAGGTCAACTTTTAACAAACTGACCTTTATTTAAAAGCACTGAACACTTACTATGTGTCCAGTACTTTTCTTGGCTCTAGGAATGCAACAGTTACCAACGGAGTCAGTCCCTAGGCTCATGGAGCTTATATTACAGAGGGATATATAGTCAGTAAACAAAACAAGCAAGCAGATAAATATAAGCATAGGAAGATAAAGGGGTGGAGAGTGATGAGACTGCTGAGGGGTATAGGGGTAACTTCCCACAGACTATCAGAATATTAATAGGAATAAAGAATTCTAGGTGGGTAAAAACAATAGATACAATTACCAGGTCTACATCTTTAACAATTATAACCAACTGCCTATTGACCCTGTCACTTAATAGTAAAATTAAAATGTCCCAAACTAAAATTAGCACATTCCCTACTTTTAACTTTCTGCTTGGTTTTCTTTGAATAGATTTTTCTTTTTAAATGAATGACTTTTTAAACTAATAAGGATCAATTATTCTCTTTATCCCCTCAAATTGGAGGTTATAAATAACAAAGGATAATAGATTGGAAACCTCATCAACAAGAATGGATAGAAGCTACAAAGACTATTTTTGAGAAGTCTTAGGTAGGAAGCTTGTGGAAGGATGGCCAGAGTGCAAAGAAATAAAAAACCTATGGACAACAGAAATGAACAACTTCCTATGAGTAACCTTCCTATTAATTCCCTTCCAATCATCCAATGAAGTACTCTGGGTAAAATCTTAAATCTAGAATGATTTCATTTGCCTGTTGTCTCCAGGTTCTACCCAATGGTTCCTGATATGAGCAAAGCTGATTATTTAATTTCCCAAGTCATGTTTCACTCATCAAATCATGCCAGTTCTGGGCGCCTGGGTGGCTCAGTGGGTTAAGCCGCTGCCTTCGGCTCAGGTCATGATCTCGGGGTCCTGGGATCGAGTCCCACATCGGGCTCCCTGCTCAGCGGGGGCCTGCTTCCTTCCCTTCCCCTCTCTCTGCCTGCCTCTCTGCCTACTGTGATCTCTCTCTGTCAAATAAATAAATAAAATCTTTAAAAAAAAAAAAAAATCATGCCAGTTCTGCCTCCTAAATGCTGCTGGAAAATATTCCCTGACCCACATTCCTGTGACCTCTTCTCTAGTCCATGGCTCATCATCTCTTTTCTCACTCTCTCATCTGAATCATACCCAGTCTTCTTCTTATAGTCTTATCCCCTCCCCCAACATTCTTCACATTATTTCCAAAAGTCATGGATTTCCAAGCAGTACTGCACAGTAGGTTGACTTGATGTTTCTGGTAAAAAATAAATAAATAAGTAAATAAATAAATAAATTTAATGTGAGGCTGCTTAGCCTGATTAATATTTTCTTCAGCCACATTCACCTGCTCCAGGTACTCGAAAGGGATTCAGAATTGAGGTTTTGCTTGACAAGTATGATGAATGAGTATTAAAAGAGATGAGCTGGAAAGATAGAAAATGGTATGTAGGGAGTAGTATACTTAAAAGGAGGATTTGGGAGATTATCCTTTTTTTTTTTTTCCTTTCCTGAAAACATGTTTATCTATCATATTCTGAAAATAATGGAAAAGAAATAGATCGAATTCACTTTAAAGTGGAAGCATGGTTCAGCAATGGAATTTTAAGTGATAATATTTGGTAACCTAAGCAAGTGGCAAATGCCACAAATCCCCAAAGAGAAACTTGAACCCAGAACCCTCAGATTAAAAGTTCGATACCCTACCAATTGAGATATCCAAGATAGTGGTAATTGAAATAGTAATGTCTGGGTATAGTGTATGTGTGGGAGAGGGCGTGATAGCCAAGATAGAGTGGAGGAACAGAAGATTGGATACAAGGAGGTCAAGGAGTTCAAAGGTCACATTGTCAGATGTACTGTTCATATGGATGCTGAGTCCTCGAGAGTGGTGACAAGAGCAATGATGGAAGGAAAAGCAATGATACAGACAACAAATCTTCAATGCATAAAGGGGAATGACCAAAAAGACAATCAGTAATAGCAATAAGGTGGCAGAGAAGGTGGCATATTCTGAGAGTTTGTGCTCCCAAGGAGGTGGAAGTGAAGTAGATTTGGGTAAGAGAAAGCAAAGTCAGAAAGTAATCATAGGGAATAAGGAGGATACCTATCCATCATCCCAGACCCGTTTGTTTATGAAATATAACATAAAAAAAATAAAAAGAATCTCAAGAGAAGACTGGGAAAAATTTACATCCTCTAGAGAGACAGATGGGTTCCAGTTAGAGCAAAAAGGGGAAGCAAAAGAAGATGAAGTAACGGGGGATTTTGCTGATGACATGTCATGAGTTCTAGAGAGCACAGCAGAAGAGTTCAGGGAAAGAATACAGAAGACTAAGTCAGATTAAGGAATGTGTAGAGCGGGATAAAGAGTACTCACAATGAGATATGACCTGGAATGTAAACAGGGATCAAAAACATGATGGGTTAGTCCATGCGGTCTTTTAGAGAGAAGTTAGTAACCAGCTCTGATTGTAGTCTTTTTTCTGAGACTAGTACCTGAAACAGTTTTCAGTAGTGAGTGGGAAGTATGGAAAGCAACATGGTCTTGCTAAAAAGCATGAGAGAATTCTTTCATGTGTTTGTTAGCCATTCATATGTCTTCTTTGGAGAAGTGTCTGTTCATGTCTTCTGCCCATTATTCACTTGTTTTTTGGGGGGTGTTGAGTTTGAGAAGTTCTTTATACATCTTGGATACCATCCCTTTATCTGTACACTTTATTATTTACAAATATCTTTTCCCATTCCATGGGTTGCCTCTTTGTTTTGTGGACTGTTTCCTTTGCTGTGCAGAAGCTTTTTATCTTGTTGAAGTCCCAAAAGTTTATTTTCGCTTTTGTTTCCCTTGCCTTTAAAGAGGTGTCTTAAAAGAAGTTGCTGTGGCCAATATCATAAAGTTACTGCCTATGTTCTCCTCTAGGGTTTTGATGGATTCCTGTCTCACATTGAGGTCTTTCAT
Organism: Mustela erminea; assembly: GCF_009829155.1. Classification (NCBI taxonomy): domain Eukaryota; kingdom Metazoa; phylum Chordata; class Mammalia; order Carnivora; family Mustelidae; genus Mustela; species Mustela erminea. The sequence continues at coordinate 18,782,091 of NC_045619.1, forward strand.
CCATTTAGAGTTTATCTTTGTGTACGGTGTAAGAGAATGGTCAAGTTTCATTCTTCAGTATATAGCTGTCTAATTTTCCCAGCACCATTTATTGAAAAGACTGTGTTTTTTCCCTTGGATATTTTTCTGCTTTGTGGAAGATTAGTTGACCATAGAGCTGAGGGTCCATATCTGGGGCCTCTATTCTGTTCCATTGATCTATGTGTCTGTTTTTGTGCCAGTACCATGCTGTCTTGATGATCACAGCTTTGTAATACAGCTTGAAATCAGGGAACATGATGCCCCCAGCTTCAAATCAAATCCACAGTGAGATACCACCTTATATCAGTTAGAATGGCAAAAATTGACAAGGCAAGAAACAACAAATATTGATGAGGTTGTGGAGAAAGGGGAACCCTCACACACTGTTGGTAGGAATGCAAGTTGGTACAGTCACTTTGGAAAACAGTGCGGAACTTCCTCAAAAAGTTAAATATAGAGCTACCCTGTGACCCAGCAATTGCACTACTGGGTATTAAACCCAAAGATACAGAGGCAATGAAAAGAAGGGCCACATGAACCCAATGTTCATAGCAACAATAGCCAAACTGTGGAAGAAGCCGAGATGCCCTTCAACAGACAAATCGGTAAAGAAGATGTAGTCCAATTGTGGAAGGTATGTGCTACGGTGAGTGCTGTGAAGTGTGTAAATCTGGCGATTCATAGACCTGTACCCCTGGGGCTAATAATACATTATATGTTAATAAAAAAATAAAAAATTATAAAATAAAAAAAGAAAATGTGGTCCATATATACAATGGAATATTACTCAGTCATCAGAAAGGAGGAATACCTACAATTTGCATCAACATGGATGGGACTGGAAGAGATTATGTGACGTGAAATAAGTCAAACAGACGTGAAATAAGACCATTATCAAAGGGTTTCACTTATTTGTGGAACGTAAGGAATAGCATGGGTGACATGAGAAGGAAAGGAAAATTGAAGGGGGGTAATCAGAGGGGGAGATGAACCTTAAGAGACTGTGGACTCTGACAAACTGAGGGTTTTAGAAGGGAGGGGGTGGGGTTTGGGTTAGCTGGTGATGGTTATTAAGGAGGGCACAGAGTGCATGGAGCACTGGGTGTTATACACAAGCAATGAATCATGCAACACTACATCAAAAACTAATGATGTACTGTATGGTGAATAACATAATGTAACAAAAGAAAGAGAGAGAGGAAGGAAGAAAGGAAGGAAGGAAGGGAGGAAAAAAATAAAGAAAGAAGACAATTGACACAGGAAGGGAATGACTGAACTTCTTTACTAAATATCTGGATGGGCAGAGAAAATTTTGACAGTCCTTGACAGGTGATGACATCTAAAATGATATGTCAAAGTGTTAAATGAGAAATGAACATGTGATTCCAATTTATTATAAATATGTACAATAAAAATGTTTCATTTTAATGCAAAAAAAAAACCAAACAAACCAACAAACCATGAGAGGCCCTATTAACCTTATAAGGAACCCCAAAGAAATTCCTATTAAGCTCTGCATAAACTGTAACCTTTTCAGGGACTGTTTGTATTTTTAAGTGAGGCTGTTTCCTTAACTGAATGGAGGAAGAGATTTGAGCCTCTGCATCTTGCTTCCTGTGACCCATTTTTATATATGTTCCCCAATTCATCTCAGCTAATTGTCTAGAGAGTTAATATGGCAGAACAAAGATTACAGCTGCTATTCTCCTATCATCAAATCATCAAAATAAAGTAAATACTAATACTTACTGTAACATTTTTCTAAATTAAAGCTAACAAATATGACAGAGAGATCAATGTGACTATTTGTGGTATGAAGAAATTTCAGAATCTGAAATTTTTTGGATAGTTCTTAGGTTGGATATTTAGATTTGGTTTCCACTGTGGATTAATGACAGGGATGATACATTTTATACTAGATTTATAGTAGTATTTCCTAAGAGGTTTGCAATCATTCATGTTAGCTAGCTTATTTATCAAGACTTACATAAATTTGGGAATACCCAAACCAGTTTGAAACGGGTGACCTTGAACTTGACCCAACTTTTCTACTAAAGAGAGGCCATCAGAAAACTCTGTATTACAGATAACACAAAGTAAATTCCAAATTGGAGAACTTTATGTTAGTGGTTTGTACTAAATATATACAAGCATTCTCATACCTACAACATCTATTCTATTAGCACTTTTTGTGTGCTCAATCTGTGAGGTAGATATCCATATCCTCATTTTATAGATAACTAACCCACAATCACACCAACAGTTAATGATGCCGCTGGGATTTAAGTCTCAGTCCATTTCAACCTGGGATTGTAAATAGGAAACCAGAATGAATAACTTGTCCAAGGCCATAGAACTAGTTGGCAATACTTCTGGGATTTTAAACCCAGATCTTGTCTCAACTTCTGTGACACTCATTTTGGAGGGCTATCATTTACTATTTCCAACATGATGCTTCTATGCCCCAACCTGGACCATCTTGAAGCTTGGCTTATCCACTGAAAAATCTAAGTCTAAACTTCCTTTCTTTTTGTGTTACCTCTCTTTCCTGAGACACACAAATCTAAAAGAAATATTTTTCCCAGGCAAGTGCCTATCAGTGTGTCAAAGAGGTCATCCTTACCATTTGCTGCTTCTACAAAGTGCCACACGAGTGAATATATGCAGTAAAAATACACATTTCTTCCTTCTTGTTCTCTTGCCCAGTTGAGATCACTGTACCTCATTATTCTGTACATATCCTTCATCAGATCTCCCTTTCTCCATTTCAGTAAGATATCAAATGAATAGGCAGTTGGACTTGAGGTGGTTTTCAAGGTCCCTTCCAATTCTACAATGCCATGAGTCCCTCAATCTGTATTTCTCATTCTTGTCTTGAAATATAGTACATTAAGCACTGATAGTAGATATGTGTTTTTGTTGCCACCACCCTTCCTCCCCTGACTCCAGCAAAAATATGCACAGTAATTATTTTAAGTATTGGATTTGCATGTCTGTAGTTTCTTCTATGATGTCAAGTAATAAAGTTTCATCATAAAGATGAAAGGTGGTCATGATTTTCTGTACTTGCCATCCACGTTTTCAAATACTCAGCAGTAAGATGAAAAGATGACATTGATTAGCCTGTCTGTGAGGCTGAGAATAGGTATATATTTATCAAGTTGTTTATGTTCCTCATGTAGTTGTCTACAGATTGGCTGTTTTAGAAATTGTCTTGGCAATTTATCAGTTGAACTTTGTCCATTGCAGCTTTTAATTTTTCATGAGTCTTCTCAAATAGTCATCCACCTACACCTAACACAATTTTGGTACAGTTCTATGAGATAGATTAATTATTTGCTGCCTATAAACTAAAATTATCATAGTTTTAATTCAGTTATATAAGGAGCAATATCTAATTCAGAAATGCATTCAAGATGTTTTATGTTCTAAATGTTTATGAACTCCAAGAAATCATAGTTGCATGAAGAAACTGAGGCATGTAGACATTAACTCACTTGCTAGAATACTGGCTATGAAGTCACATTATAACACACAAGCCTTTATTTTTATCCCAATTTTCTTTTTATTGTACCCACTTTTGAGAAGTGCTTTTTTCCTAAGGAAAATACTTCATTTATATCCAGTTGGAATCAGACCTTTAGAAATTCTTACCACTGTTAAACTGTGATTTCCCCTGCTCCTGGGAAGGTAGAATCAAGATGGAAGAAAAACCAGTATATATATGTGCTGGTGAGAATGATGCAGGATGAAGGGCTAATTGAGAATACAAGAAAAGGGAAGAATTTCTGGAGTGACGTCGTTGAAAAGGCAAGAGGGGGATGCAAATGGTGGTTGGTGTCAACTAGGAGCATAGATATTTACACCTACTAATAGAAAAGAAAGCAATACACGTAGCAACAAAAGTGAGTGGATAGAAAAGTATTGTGGGAAGAGCGTGGAGGAAGTCTCTGGTAAAGCTTCTATCGTTTTGATGAAACAGGAAGTAAGGTTTTCAACTAAGAGTAAGGATGGTAGAGAATTTGGGAGAGAAATGTAAACAGCCATCTACAAGAGGAGGTGAGTGAACAAACAAGAAAAATAAAGTATGATTGCCAAGATCAAAGACCCATTCTCCCCTTTCTGCTCACATAACAATAAACACATATCAATAATCAGATAATCTAGAAATTGATCACATGTTCAGTTTAATATTTCATGATTATATTGTCTCTAATCTTTTTTGTGTGTGTTTAGTGTCTCTTAAGCAAGATAACAAGCTCCTCAAGCCCATCATAGATCATGTCTCTTCTTTCTTTGTGACCCTATAGTGCCTACCAAAGGTTCTGGGCATGTAGCAGAGTTTTAATGAATGCTCACTGCATTCAGTTAGAACCATAACCACTACCTCTCTAGAATCAGAACTGACCTGGTGTGCCAGAGCTCACAAGTCTGATCGCAACACGGAAAAAGGTGTGGTTCATAATGGTTGATTTTGAGCTCCTTGGCCTTTAGGGCTTGGGGATTTGAGCTGGGCATAGAGGTTAGGAGGGCACCAACTAAGAAACAAATACTCGAGAGTGGTCTGCTATGTGGAGACTTCAGACCGCAGAGATGGCTTTGGAAGACTTACTATGTTCAAGTAATGTCATGAGGAATGCATGACAGAAGTTTATGTATCCCATGGCAAATACAGTAAAATCTTTTTATATCTGTAACATTTAGATGAGTTTACTAATATTTATTCTCAATCTATTTGCTTGCTCATTTTTTAAAAACATTTGAATATTTGTTTCTTAACTCTGTGCCTTCAATTTATAGAAACTACAATTTCAGTGAGGAAGACATTTGATTCAATTTATAGTACTAAGCTTATCCTGCCAGTAAAAGGTTTAAGCAACTTGAGATTTTAGTTTTTGTTATTGCTTTTTGACACCATGATTACTATAACAGCTGATTTCTATATGTTCAGTTTTTTTTTTAAGAACTACCTCTTGATTCTATTTCTAATCTTATTGCAAATTTAAATTGTCTACCAATTCTTGAGTCTAACTTATTTCTACCTGCATTTAAAAAAAAAAAGTTACTTTGGGTTCATGTTGTTTAGTTAAAGCCCACAGTTAGTGCTCACAGCACACCATCCCTTTGTGCTTCTAGGAGGCCTTTCTTCAAAGTGGGTCACTGACACAATCAATTAATCTACATAGTGGATATTGGACTACAGCTAGAAGAATACTGGTTGTATTTCCATTTCTTAGCATGTTGTCTATTAGGCTCAATGACTAATTTATGAATGAAGGAAAAAATATACAAATAAGTGTCTACATGCCTACATAATACATACAAGAGAAGGACATGAAAAAGTGAAATGGGAGCTTACAGGGATGAGTCATCTCTTCTAGCTAGCACAGGGGTGAGGAGGGCATGAAAGAAATGCCAGAAGGATTAGGAAGGTGGAAAATGTACCAGAATTTTCAAGCTAAATGTGCTGGGATTGAGACGGAGGTGAAGATAGTTTAGTAGGAGCTACAGGTACAAATGGAGCAAAGCATGTTTAGAGTACAGCAAGTAGTCTAACTTGGCCCAAGGGACAGATGAAGTTATGTAACAAGAGGTACATTTGTTTGCAAAGATCAGTTCAGGCTGAACTGCAAAGGGCTTGGAAATAGAATTAATTTCATAATAACTTAAAAACATTTGTGTGATTCAAAGCATTACCCTCCAGGATAGAGAACTTTGTGAAGCAGATATCTATAATCTAAAACTCTAAATACTTTTTAAGATGACT